>NC_143580.1:41100626-41250626 GCF_048544385.1 Mastigoproctus giganteus | reverse complement strand
TCTACGGGGCGAAAAAGGGCAACATTGGGCCTCAGCAGGGGTCCAGCGGCTAAACGACCAGAAGAACAACGGTACATGACACTACACAAGTACAATATCCGCACACTTTTAAATCTCTGGGACTTCCAGAAAACTGGTACACCCACAATGAAAACAACGCGGAGATGGGGGAAACCCCTGCTGGCATTTGACCCTAAACACACTTTACACTTTACTTAAACGAAACTGTCAGATCTTCTTTCGACTATTCTTTTTCTCATGTCATTATCGCTTTGCTCGTTGACGAACTTAGGTCTATCGGATTTCAATTTGACATTGGTTTTTATATTAGGATTCTGGTTTTGAGGATTCCAAGTTTTGCTGCACTCTTTGAGGTGATATTTTGGGTGATCAAATCTCGTGCTAATGTTCCTGCCGGGTCAACGGTCGTCCAGTCCTGTTTTTCTTTTATCCAAAATTGATCCTGTCGTCAACAGCTTAAGTTCCAACCACAATATTGACTTTTTAAAATGAACTTCTTCGTTAAACCTTGTAGTGAAATCCGACTCATCTCTAACAAAGTATCTACTCTCCCTCACACAGACGTTGTTTCTGCTTCATGCCTTTTCTATAGACATTACCATGGACACTGTTCTTCTGAATTGGATTTTATAATTCCTGCTTTCTCTCTCTTCCAAACCAGTTCCAACGCGTACCTCAACCAGGCAGTATTCCTTTCTCAACGTCAAACTTATACAGGGTGTCTCAAAAATATTGGTACAAACGTTTAGGGGAGGTAGATAACACCTAAAGGAATGTGAATCGCATAGGAACCCATAATCGGAAACGTCACCGTCAGTCGGTAAACGGCGCTGTTCATCAGTTTGGGAGAGGGAAAATTTTTGGTTTACTCATTCAAGCGGAGTCGCCGCACGAAGAGCCTGCATCGATATACGAACTGTGAGCTGGCAGATACATTTAAATGGCCCATACATTTATCGATTCGCAATAAATGTATGGGCAGGTATGGTCGGTGACTGCTTAGTCGGCTTATACCTGTTACCATCCCGCATGAACTTCACTAAATAACGGATTTTTCTTGAACAAGTTCTATCAGGGTTACTTGACGATGCTCTAGCAAATGGGAGATGCAACATTTGGATTCAACATGACGGGGCGCCTGCCCATTATGGAAGGTGTGTTCGTGACCATTTGAACAGGCGTTTTGGGCGTCGATGGATTGGTCGTGGTGGACCCGTTTCCTGGCACCCACGCTCACCTGATTTATTGAGCCTTGATTTCTTTCTGCGGGGCCCTCAAATCTATCATGTATCAATCGCCTGTGGAGACGGAAATGGATCTCGTGGCGTGACTCGTCTTCGCTGTTGCTACTGTCAATGAAACCCCAGGTGTGTTCGTGCGTGTCCGCCAATCCATGCTGCATCGGTGTCACACATGCATCGCGTCTCATGGTGGAACCTTCGAGAATTTGTTGGAACATCATGAAATGCATCCATCTCGTACTCCATTGTTAATATTATGTCAAATAAATGTTTGCCACTAATTACTGTCTTGTGTCATTTCTGCTTCTTGTGCCTCTGCTACTACTTTTCCATGACTTTTCTGGCTATGGGTTCCTATGCGATTCACATTCCTTTAGATGTTACCTACCTCCCCTAAATGTTTGTAACAATATTTTTGAGACACCCTGTAGAACCAACTTTTATTTTTCCTCATTTATTCGCCCCTGACCTCTCGGTCAGTGGCAAGGGTACATAAGTACGCATGCTTTGAGTTACCGGGTGCAAGTCCGCGACTCCTAAATTCGGTGCTCTTTCTTGTATTCTTTCTATCTTGTAAACTCCTCTAACCTTGTGGTCGTCCCGTAGTATAACCAGAAAATTTATTTATTTATTTATTTTATTCCTTCAACTTCTGTTTTCTGGAACAACCTCCCTTCCTATGTATTTCCAGAAAATTACAATCTAGAGAAATTTAAATCTAATGTCAATAAGTAGCTATCTTTTTTCATCTTCTCAACTTTTAACCCATGCATGATTCTAAGTACTATAGGTTCTAATACCTCTTGAGCTTGGGGATTCCATTAAAATATACACTTATGAGAAAAACTTGAGGACCCCCGTCAGGTTTTCACTTGTGGATTCTCATAGGGTGGCTTGGATATGGGAAAAGCATACCAAAGGAACCTCGTTAGGTACAGAAATGATGAAGGAAACAACACCGACACAACAACGGAAACAAAGCGGTACAGAGGGACTTTATTCAAAAATGGCAACATAACACTGGCTGCCATGTACAGATGTATCACTGCCAAAGATGGAACTAAAGGAAGAGGTGGTGCTCAGTAGGAGATATAGCCACCCCCTAATGTCGATGCAGGCTTTGCACCGCCTATCCATACTTAGAACAATGCTGTTGATAAGTTCTTGAGGCAGCATCGTCCGTTCCTCTGTCAGCGACATCTTCAGCTGGTGAACATTTTCTGCTGGGTGTGGACGTGCCGCTAGGCGTCTCCCAGAGAGTCGCATATGTGTTCGATCGGTCGAACGGGCAGGCCAATCGATACGAACAATGTCCTCACTTTTCAAACGCATATCAACAGCTGCAGTGTGATGGGGCGTGGCGTTATCATCCACAAACACGAACTCGGGGACAATGGCACCTCGGAACAGATTACCTCAGTACAGTAGCGTGCACCGTTTACAGTACCGACTTCCAGTATCTGGAGTTGTGTACGTCCCTCCAAGATAATGCCTCCCCAGACGAGAACACCTCGACAACCATATCGATCCCTTTCACTGATATTTGCGAGGTGATACCGTGTGCCCACCTCTCGCCAGATTAGCTGACGTCCAACGTCGCTGCTGAGACTGAATCTACACTCATCAGTAAAGAGCACCTTTACCCACCGCGCTGCTGTCCAGTCCTTGTGTTCGATGCACCACTGTAAACGGTGTCTCCAATGGGCAAATGTTAAAGGAACACAGCGTACTGGCCATCGGGCAATCAGTCCACCTTTGTGGAGTCGCCTAGCCACAGTAAACCGCGATATCCTGCGTCCTGTGCAGCTGGTATGCAATGGATCCTGCTGTCTGGTGTCGGTCCCTCTTTACCTGTAGGAGTATATAGCGGTCATCATTGGGCGTTGTTTTTCGCGGACGACCACCACTACAACTACGCACGTTAAACAATGCCATGGGCGATACCGAACCCTGCAGCTACACTCCTTGCACTTAGACCTTCCCAATTATTCGACCCGGGGTGAAGTTATTCAGATGTTATCTACTGGCCATTTCTTTGTCTGTAGCACTTATGAAACCAATGGAACGTCTGTAACAATCGTGCTCACCATTCGGTAATTTGCACATAACTGCTGCTTTTATCTGTTTATGTGAGCCCTCTCATCACGATTCAAATTTTCGTTTGTGCACCAGCTTTCTACTGAACGACCAGTTATGCAAATCGTTACAAGCTGTTTCGTTTGATTTTTCTGGTTGTAACCGTTAGAAATAGTGTTTTGTCCTTGCCTTTTGCACACCGTGTATATACAGTATAAATTGTTTACGTTACTTTATCAGCCTCTGAGTCACTGCACTGTGCACAGGGATAATTTTTCTAACTGTTGCTGTTCACTTTCGGGCTGTTTGGCGAAGGGTGTGTTAGATATATGTAATTTAGTCGTTTACCAGCAGGTGGAGGCACTATCGCATCTTCTAGATTTCTTCACGCTAAGAAGCGCTAGAGTTCTTTGTTTTCTGGATCCCATGAGGTAAGGATGTGTTATTTTTATTGCTCAGTTTTTCTTTATTTACGAGTTGTGAAATATCGTATATTTTCACTTTAGAAGATGCGGAATACTATTTGATTATTATTCTTAGTTAACTCACAATTTTGTGTGCCTATTCTGTTGCCCAGTATGTTTTTTAATTGAAAATACAACTGTATCCGAATTCGTGGTTTAAGTTTCCACTGGTAACCGGTGAGACTACGGATTCGATCTTACTGTTCGATGTTAAACGACCGAACCGGGCTTTGGGCCCAGGAATGCAGCATGCTTATAAAGTATCTTAGTACAAAGTCTTATCAGTGCTCTACCAAAAATGATAATAAATAAATGTAAACAGTTACTTTAATATATTTTAGGATGCACATTGAACACAAATACATTTTGGGGAAAAAAAAAAAAAACAAAAGAACTTTATCGTTGTATTTTTTATGAAATCAAATTTTAGATCGTAATGTGCTGCTAACATTTCAGTAATATTACTGAAGCACAAACAAAACGAAAATTTTTCTCATTTTGTTTTATACTGCAAGAGGCTTAACCTGGGTTAGACCTCTTGCAGTATAATAGCAGCGACAATGCAGGACAGTAAGCTTATACAGCAATCAGCCAGAAGAAGAAAAAAACTTCTCATATCACATGTCTGTTCCCTCCAATAATTTGTGCAGTTCTTCCTAGTATTTATTCAAACTACCCACTTTTGCAACACCAGATTCCAACAATCAACTGGCTGAATGCAAATTTCTGCACGTCTGTCCTGCAACCTATCCATCCTCATTTTGAGTTTTTGCCCCTTGTGTACAGTCTGAGCTTACTCAATCTGTTGAAAGCCTTAAACATCTCAATCAGATCTTGTAAGTGCCTAGCTAGATGCTGCAGTTTACAGAAGCTTTTCCACTAATGACTGCTTTTCTCTGCACCTATTCAAACAGATACACATTAGTTTCAGCACTGAATAGTAATCGCCACTGCAATCGAACAGTAGGATAATGAAATGAAATTCAGTTATGTAGTAGACAATGAACTAAAGGGAATTTCTTCACTAATTTTATTCTATACAATTCCATTGGTATGCTGCAGTGGAATTGTGTAACCTGAGAATTTCTGCAGAAAAATATATATTTCACAGTGATTCAATATATTGAAATTGATGTACTTCAATATATTGTATTTCATATAACACAAAGGCTACAGTAAAGCCATAGTATCCTGCCTTAGAGGGGAAAAAAATGGCCAGAGTGTTATTCTGACATGTAGTGTGTGCATCACGTGAGTAAATGGATGCTTCATGAGAGGTGGGGGGGGGAAAGCCACAGATCATCAGTTCCCAAAGGTCGTGGGCTAGAATCCTGCCTCTGGCTTGGATCAGAGTAGTGCGAAAACCTTGGGAAGTACATAATGGCCACAGAAGCCGATGTGCCAACAACTAACAAAAAAAAAAATCAGTTTACAATTATATTAGAGTGAACAGGACAGATATCTGATATCAGCTGGAATTGTATATGCTGGTCTATGGTTGATTCCTTGCTTCTCTAAGCAGCCATTATTTTGTAAATGACATGTCTTAATATGCAAAGAGGTCTGTTTATAGGGAAAATTAAAAATGATTGCAATAAAAGATGGGTGCACAAACAACATAAATCTTAGGAGTTGCTCGACCAAATCACTCTTTTTCTCAAACTGCACCCACCAATTTCCAGCTCCTGAAGAATTCCAACTAAAGGAATATCCTTGATGTCCCTTTACTTGAAACAAACAGCAGCTGCCAAATGCTATCAAAAGCATTACCACTCTAGGTGCTTAAGTCCTTATATTGTTGATGTCCTATTAAATATCTATAATACTGGGATGAGGGAAAATTACTTTCCACAGTAATGGAATATCTATAATGGACATCTAAATATATATTTCACAGTGACTCAATATATTGAAATTAATGTACTTCAATATATTGTATTTCATATAACACAAAGGCTACAGTAAGGCCATAGTATCCTGCATTAGAGGGAAAAAAAAATGGCCAGAGTGTTATTCTGACATGTAGTGTGTGCATCATGTGAGTAAATGGATGCTTCATGAGGTGGGGAGGGGGGGGGAAGCCACAGATCATCAGTTCCCAAAGGTCGTGGGTTAGAATCCCGCCTCTGGCTTGGATCAGAGTAGCGTGAAAACCTTGGGAGGTACATAATGGCCACAGAAGCCGATGTGCCAACAACTAACAAAAAAAAAAAAAAAAAAATCAGTTTACAATTATATTAGAGTGAACAGGACAGATCTGATATCAGCTGGAATTGTATATGCTGGTCTATGGTTGATTCCTTGCTTCTCTAAGCAGCCATTATTTTGTAAATGACATGTATCATTTACACTGAAAAGCCACAGATCATCAGTTCCCAAAGGTCGTGGGTTAGAATCCCGCCTCTGGCTTGGATCAGAGTAGCGCGAAAACCTTGGGAGGTACATTATGGCCACAGAAGCCGATGTGCCAACAACTAACAAAAAAAAAAAAAAAATCAGTTTACAATTATATTAGAGTGAACAGGACAGATATCTGATATCAGCTGGAATTGTATATGCTGGTCTATGGTTGATTCCTTACTTCTGTAAGCAGCCATTATTTTGTAAATGACATGTCTTAATATGCAAAGAGGTCTGTTTATAGGGAAAATTAAAAATGATTGCAATAAAAGATGGGTGCACAAACAATAAATCTTAGGAGTTGCTCGACCAAATCACTCTTTTTCTCAAACTGCACCCACCAATTTCCAGCTCCTGAAGAATTCCAACTAAAGGAATATCCTTGATGTCCCTTTACTTGAAACAAACAGCAGCTGCCAAATGCTATCAAAAGCATTACCACTCTAGGTGCTTAAGTCCTTATATTGTTGATGTCCTATTAAATATCTATAATACTGGGATGAGGGAAAATTACTTTCCACAGTAATGGAATATCTATAATGGACATCTAAATATATATTTCACAGTGACTCAATATATTGAAATTAATGTACTTCAATATATTGTATTTCATATAACACAAAGGCTACAGTAAGGCCATAGTATCCTGCATTAGAGGGAAAAAAAAATGGCCAGAGTGTTATTCTGACATGTAGTGTGTGCATCATGTGAGTAAATGGATGCTTCATGAGGTGGGGAGGGGGGGGAAGCCACAGATCATCAGTTCCCAAAGGTCGTGGGTTAGAATCCCGCCTCTGGCTTGGATCAGAGTAGCGTGAAAACCTTGGGAGGTACATAATGGCCACAGAAGCCGATGTGCCAACAACTAACAAAAAAAAAAAAAAAAAAAATCAGTTTACAATTATATTAGAGTGAACAGGACAGATCTGATATCAGCTGGAATTGTATATGCTGGTCTATGGTTGATTCCTTGCTTCTCTAAGCAGCCATTATTTTGTAAATGACATGTATCATTTACACTGAAAAGCCACAGATCATCAGTTCCCAAAGGTCGTGGGTTAGAATCCCGCCTCTGGCTTGGATCAGAGTAGCGCGAAAACCTTGGGAGGTACATTATGGCCACAGAAGCCGATGTGCCAACAACTAACAAAAAAAAAAAAAAAAATCAGTTTACAATTATATTAGAGTGAACAGGACAGATATCTGATATCAGCTGGAATTGTATATGCTGGTCTATGGTTGATTCCTTACTTCTGTAAGCAGCCATTATTTTGTAAATGACATGTCTTAATATGCAAAGAGGTCTGTTTATAGGGAAAATTAAAAATGATTGCAATAAAAGATGGGTGCACAAACAATAAATCTTAGGAGTTGCTCGACCAAATCACTCTTTTCTCAAACTGCACCCACCAATTTCCAGCTCCTGAAGAATTCCAACTAAAGGAATATCCTTGATGTCCCTTTACTTGAAACAAACAGCAGCTGCCAAATGCTATCAAAAGCATTACCACTCTAGGTGCTTAAGTCCTTATATTGTTGATGTCCTATTAAATATCTATAATACTGGGATGAGGGAAAATTACTTTCCACAGTAATGGAATATCTATAATGCCCATATCTAAAGCATCTAGTCTACTTAAGCTTTAAAAAAAATATTGTTACTGTCCTTTTCCAACCACTGACTCCCTGAGATGTCTCTCCAAGTTCACTTTACCCTCAAGAGTCACTGACATACTATCAGTATTCTCACATTCTGCAGGCTTTTGATAATTCTGAAATTGCAGATGTGTATCTTCAAATACAATTGGCATTTGACTGTTAATATTGGGGGTCTTCAACGGCTACTTGAGAAGAGCACCAATATTAATGGCATCAATTGACTGAATCCTGCCATCAGTTTTCTCAAAAAAAAACTGGCACCACAGATACAGCCATTTCATAAGTGACCCAATATAAGGGTATTATTTTATTTAAAAGTGTCATGTCCAATTGCAATCTATGCATTGAAGATTTAGTTAGCTGAGATGGACTGCAAAACGCCATCTACTTCATGTCGGAGATTGGGGAAACATCACTCAAATAAGGATGATTCACCCAGTCCTGTTATGCTTCAGAAATTTGGGCTTTTGCATCCCCTAAAACTCCTTTTTGCAGATTAGCATTGACTTCTGAATGGCCTAATTTCAAGCACCAGTCATAACTGCAGAGTTGGACTGAATCTTATGGCATAGATTATGCAAACAGACTGTATACCACAGTAAAGATGGTGACAGGCCATAATAGTTCTCCAGACATCTGGGATTAATGCTACTGGAGGGATCCCTTAGGTCAAATCTGGATTGTCTCAAATCTGTTATTTAAGCTATTCATATTAATCAGTAATGCTATGTTCATCATAAAACATGTAGAACATCATTTGTAAAATCCCTAGCGGTATAGTACATTGTATTTAGCATATACTATTCTACTATATAAGAGATTCTACTGGTTCCATTATTTTGTTTATTTCAGTCATGCCCGATTTAAGTAGTAAATTTCACAAGAACCTGGGGGGGGGAAATGGATAGGAATGATTTGTTTATAATGTACATACATAGAATCAAAAATTTATTTATTTATTATTATTATTTTTTAAATATAGTTTCAAGTGTTTTTCATTAATTTTGGCACCTTGTGTTGTGGATGTGGAAACAATGAATTTTTTTAATATTTGTGCTTTATAAGATTGCTTTCTTGCATTTTTTGTCATTACTACTAATAATTTGTTGCCTAATTTCCAAAAAAAAATAATTACACCTTTATCTTATGAATGAGCTAGATAACAGTTCAACCTATTAATGGGATCTTTTACTCTTGCTACTATTACTAAAAATGATAATATTACATGAAAAGTTAATTGAATAAACTATAATGTAAAATTCCCTTTGGTTTTAAAAACCCTATTACCAGTATTTCACATGATGATTATTGAAAAAATGTTTATTTAATGGCTCTGTTTACATTACAAATTTGCACAAGCCATTGTAGCATTCCCATGGGAGCCTTGCATTGTTGCAAATCTTTATTGGCATTCGTTTGAGAGGAAATGAAGTAGCAATCATTGGCTATCTTATAATCAATGAGCCTGGCTCTTTGAAGGATGTGATGCGTTATTCTTCACATCTGGTACTTGACTGCACCAATGAAAGTAGTTCTCACAGCTACATATCTGGATTTACATATAGTGCAGTGTACACCAAAGTGTATGACAATAAGATTTCCATTTCCCAACTGTTAGTTTGTGTCACTGTCATACCAATATAGTCAAAAAGAATACTCTGTAGTATTTCTCATTATTTCAGACTGATCAAAATTTGTAACAGTATGGATAATATACTGAATCTTTTAGGTATCTGAAAGATAAATAGATAAAAAAAAAAAATTTCACCTTGCTTTATCTCTAAAAATCCTAGCAAGGCTATTTTTATGGTAGTAAGTGAATGTATAATAATTTGGATTCAAATTATATTGTACCTATGGTATGGTCCCATTTGGAGTTTTTATAATTGTTCTAGATCTTTTCTAATGACTTGTACATATATACAGTGGCAGTGGTTTATTAATATGTGCACAAGGGGGAAAATATGTGTATTAGAGGGGTTCATGTTTTTAATCTATTTTTGTTTAGTGGAAAACGATTAGGTTTTTTTATGAAATGATAATACAACTTGTAACAATAAAAATAAGAAATTAAATATTTTTCTGCTGAGTCAATTTTTTCTTAATTCTTTGTTATTTGCTTTTTCTTCACAAGAATTAGCAAAATTGCACTTAATTTGTATTGCTTTCAACATTTCTATAGTCGTTTTTGTTGATGTCTACAACTTATTTACTACTGAAAATGGTTCCTGGCAAACAAGGCAAATGATTTGCATTATGTTTGCCATTAAGTATGCAGACTACATGTCCAATCTGGGACAGTTTGCAATGCAAATCAAACGACTGAAATCTGTGATGTCTGGTCACTTTAAGTTAATGCCAAGTTGAATGGTGGCCCAACATGGTATTAGGTAGGTGGTCAGAATTCAGTGATTGCTGAGTGTATATAAATATTATTTCTCATAACATGTTATATGTTGAGAGAGCTTACACTATTTGAAAAGGTTGTACCTATATTTCACTGTGGGCAGAAATCATCAGTTTTTTTATATATATATATATATATATATATATATATATATATATATATATATAAGATAAAATATAAAAAATAAAATAAAAATAGATGGAGAAGTTATTAAACACAAAATGCCGAACCTAGTTGAAGAAAAAAAAGAGAAAAAGAATGTTAAGATCCTATAAAAAAAAAAAAAAAATAATAAAAATAAATAAATAAATAAAATAAAATAAAATAAAAAATAATAATAATTATTAAGTAGAATTAAATCCGAATTAATGCCGAATTAACAGGCCAATTATATGTACAAAAGCTGAAAGAAAAAGAGGGAGGGTGATAGAGATAAAAATTATAAAATAAAAATTAAAAATTAAAAATTGGTACATAGATCAGGTATTTCATCAGGGGGCTACACCTGATCATGTACCAAACACTGTTTCTATGCAAACTCATGCTGATGGAGAAGCTGAAGAAATGAAAAGGAAATAAAAAAAAAAAAAAAATAAAGAATAAGAAATTTTTTATACATCTCCATAAACATGAGTGAGGTAGCTCCAATGCAGTGTATTTAGATTAATAAATTAAGTAACGTAGTGTAACCGCAAATGCAGTGTATTTAGATTAATAAATTAAGTAACGTAGTGTAACCGCAGTGTATTTAGATTAAAAATTAAGAAAATTGAGTAACGCAAACGCAGTGTATTTAGATTAAAAAATTAAAAAAATTAAAAAATTACGCAACGCAGTGTATATGGAAATAAATTGAGTCGATAGTATGTAATAAATAAATAAATAAATAACAAGGTAGCGGTATAGAAAAAGGAAGCAATGCAAGGTAGGGGAGGGAAAAGAAGTTAAAAATACAGAGGCGAAGATAGTGAGAATGAGGAAAGTGAGAATGTCCGAATCACCCTCGTATTACACTAATAGTTCAACGGACGGAAAGACGAAGAGTAGAAAGTAGAAAGAAGTAAAGCGAAGGAAAAGAGTTTAAAGGATACTAGGCAAGCTGGGGATGTAAGTACCCAACCTCATAGAGAGGGCCTTGGCTGTGAGAGTGTTAGTAGAAGTGGAAATTAATACCGCTAGCTTGTATTGCATATTTTACGAAATAAAATAAAATAAAAAATATGAAAAGGAAGAAAATTAAATACCTATGATAGTTGGCAGAAACAAGTTGAGTGAAATATAATTAAGAAATGACAATAAAATATGCGATCATGATTAATAAGGTACAATTACGCGAATATGATTAATAAGAATGGAATGCAAACAGAGGGAAAACTATGACAACGATGGTGGAGTTGCTCAGAAGAGAAGAACTATGGGAGCCCTCTGTGGTCAAAATAAAATAGAGAAAATAAGATTGGACATAAGTAATTATTGATATTAAATTACGAAAATGAAAAGAAAACTTAGGAAGTGAAAGAACACGAACATCGTTCTAATAGAAGTTATAATAGAAGTCATTATGTGTGATCACTTTCCAAGTGGTGGAAATACCACCATTCAAATGTACAACTATACAACTATACAAGTATCGAATTAACCCTAATCAAGGTGGAACATGGTGAAACCGAATTTTTCTTTAATGAAATCAGAGAGATTTTTTATAATAAAATTTAAGAAATTAATAGGAATGTCATTATTGCGAAGTTTGGTATAGAGATCATTCAAAGCACCAGCGAAAAGTGATTGATTGCTACTAATATTAGCTAAACGGATAATTTGTGTGTAGATTATATTTTTATGAACCTTAATCGAAATATTCGAGTTCCAATTTGTTAAATAGATAATATTAAAATTAAATTCGCTTCTTTTGTCAAATAGTTCCAAATTATGACGAAGAGGAGGACTATTTAAAGTAATACTTAAATCCAAAAAATTTGCATGCTGGTTGCCAAAGTTTTCTTTATTGAGAGTGAGTTCAGTTGGATATATGGATTTAGCAATATTTTCAAAATGAATGTTGAGAATAAGAATGTCATCAACATAGCGGAATGCATAAAAATTAAGGTTCGGGTTGTTATCAATAAATAGATGTTCGTAATAATGGAGAAATAGATTAGATACTATGCTAGAAATTTGTGAACCCATGGGAACTCCTATGGATTGTTTATAAGCATATTTACCATCGTGGATGTAATTGTTTAGGATACAGAGGTTGATGTAGTTATTCCAAGTAACCTCATCTGTTGATATAACGTTTTTGTATTTGAGGAACAATTGATGAAGTACATTAACAATTAGGTGATGCGGTAAGGAGGTAAATAAGTTGGTGAAGTCATATGTTTCAATACTAAATATGCTGGAATATGCATTGGAATTAAAAATTTTAATAATACTGTGGTTGTTGTTAATGATCCAAGTGGTAGGGATATTAATAAGGATAGTAGTTAACAATTTGAAAAATTGTTTACCTGGATGATAACAGCCACTTTTTTTGGCACTAGTGATGAATCTGAAGCCAACTGGATGTTTATGGAATTTGGCTATCATATACAAGAAAGGCAAAGTAGAATTGCGAATTTTGGTATGCAATTTTTTATGCAAAGCTATAATTTTTTTGATGATGGTATTAATGCCGAGATTACAGCGTGAAAAGGTGGAACTACTTTCTACTTCCTTTTTGAGGGTGGTGTAATAAAATTGCTTGCAGAAGATAGCAAAGTTATTAGAAGCCTTATCTACCGGAGTGATGATAAATTTTTGTTGTAAATCTGAGATGGCTTTTTTCAGGTTAAAATACTTGGTATGCGAATTATTATAAAGGTAGTAAGTTTTAGAAATAATTTTTTTAATGTCTTGAAATGTGACATTTATCCAATTATAGAAAGCTTCGTGTGGTATTGTATATTTATATGCTAACTTGTTGCAAAAATTCAAGATATTCAGATAAATATCTTTATATATATTATTGAGGTTGGCCTTATGGACTGGTCTGAATTTAAAACCTTTTTCCATAGCGGACTTTAGTGGAATGTTGTTAATAATGTCCAGGTTACCAGTAATAATATGTTTATTACTGGTAACCTGGACATTATTAACAACATTCCACTAAAGTCCGCTATGGAAAAAGGTTTTAAATTCAGACCAGTCCATAAGGCCAACCTCAATAATATATATAAAGATATTTATCTGAATATCTTGAATTTTTGCAACAAGTTAGCATATAAATATACAATACCACACGAAGCTTTCTATAATTGGATAAATGTCACATTTCAAGACATTAAAAAAATTATTTCTAAAACTTACTACCTTTATAATAATTCGCATACCAAGTATTTTAACCTGAAAAAAGCCATCTCAGATTTACAACAAAAATTTATCATCACTCCGGTAGATAAGGCTTCTAATAACTTTGCTATCTTCTGCAAGCAATTTTATTACACCACCCTCAAAAAGGAAGTAGAAAGTAGTTCCACCTTTTCACGCTGTAATCTCGGCATTAATACCATCATCAAAAAAATTATAGCTTTGCATAAAAAATTGCATACCAAAATTCGCAATTCTACTTTGCCTTTCTTGTATATGATAGCCAAATTCCATAAACATCCAGTTGGCTTCAGATTCATCACTAGTGCCAAAAAAAGTGGCTGTTATCATCCAGGTAAACAATTTTTCAAATTGTTAACTACTATCCTTATTAATATCCCTACCACTTGGATCATTAACAACAACCACAGTATTATTAAAATTTTTAATTCCAATGCATATTCCAGCATATTTAGTATTGAAACATATGACTTCACCAACTTATTTACCTCCTTACCGCATCACCTAATTGTTAATGTACTTCATCAATTGTTCCTCAAATACAAAAACGTTATATCAACAGATGAGGTTACTTGGAATAACTACATCAACCTCTGTATCCTAAACAATTACATCCACGATGGTAAATATGCTTATAAACAATCCATAGGAGTTCCCATGGGTTCACAAATTTCTAGCATAGTATCTAATCTATTTCTCCATTATTACGAACATCTATTTATTGATAACAACCCGAACCTTAATTTTTATGCATTCCGCTATGTTGATGACATTCTTATTCTCAACATTCATTTTGAAAATATTGCTAAATCCATATATCCAACTGAACTCACTCTCAATAAAGAAAACTTTGGCAACCAGCATGCAAATTTTTTGGATTTAAGTATTACTTTAAATAGTCCTCCTCTTCGTCATAATTTGGAACTATTTGACAAAAGAAGCGAATTTAATTTTAATATTATCTATTTAACAAATTGGAACTCGAATATTTCGATTAAGGTTCATAAAAATATAATCTACACACAAATTATCCGTTTAGCTAATATTAGTAGCAATCAATCACTTTTCGCTGGTGCTTTGAATGATCTCTATACCAAACTTCGCAATAATGACATTCCTATTAATTTCTTAAATTTTATTATAAAAAATCTCTCTGATTTCATTAAAGAAAAATTCGGTTTCACCATGTTCCACCTTGATTAGGGTTAATTCGATACTTGTATAGTTGTATAGTTGTACATTTGAATGGTGGTATTTCCACCACTTGGAAAGTGATCACACATAATGACTTCTATTATAACTTCTATTAGAACGATGTTCGTGTTCTTTCACTTCCTAAGTTTTCTTTTCATTTTCGTAATTTAATATCAATAATTACTTATGTCCAATCTTATTTTCTCTATTTTATTTTGACCACAGAGGGCTCCCATAGTTCTTCTCTTCTGAGCAACTCCACCATCGTTGTCATAGTTTTCCCTCTGTTTGCATTCCATTCTTATTAATCATATTCGCGTAATTGTACCTTATTAATCATGATCGCATATTTTATTGTCATTTCTTAATTATATTTCACTCAACTTGTTTCTGCCAACTATCATAGGTATTTAATTTTCTTCCTTTTCATATTTTTTATTTTATTTTATTTCGTAAAATATGCAATACAAGCTAGCGGTATTAATTTCCACTTCTACTAACACTCTCACAGCCAAGGCCCTCTCTGAGGTTGGGTACTTACATCCCCAGCTTGCCTAGTATCCTTTAAACTCTTTTCCTTCGCTTTACTTCTTTCTACTTTCTACTCTTCGTCTTTCCGTCCGTTGAACTATTAGTGTAATACGAGGGTGATTCGGACATTCTCACTTTCCTCATTCTCACTATCTTCGCCTCTGTATTTTTAACTTCTTTTCCCTCCCCTACCTTGCATTGCTTCCTTTTTCTATACCGCTACCTTGTTATTTATTTATTTATTACATACTATCGACTCAATTTATTTCCATATACACTGCGTTGCGTAATTTTTTAATTTTTTTAATTTTTTAATCTAAATACACTGCGTTTGCGTTACTCAATTTTCTTAATTTTTAATCTAAATACACTGCGGTTACACTACGTTACTTAATTTATTAATCTAAATACACTGCGTTGGGGCTACCTCACTCATGTTTATGGAGATGTATAAAAAATTTCTTATTCTTTATTTTTTTTTTTTTTTTTATTTCCTTTTCATTTCTTCAGCTTCTCCATCAGCATGAGTTTGCATAGAAACACAGTGTTTGGTACATGATCAGGTGTAGCCCCCTGATGAAATACCTGATCTATGTACCAATTTTTAATTTTTATTTTATAATTTTTATCTCTATCACCCTCCCTCTTTTTCTTTCAGCTTTTGTACATATAATTGGCCTGTTAATTCGGCATTAATTCGGATTTAATTCTACTTAATAATTATTATTTTTTATTTTATTTTATTTTATTTATTTATTTATTTTTATTATTTTTTTTTTTATAGGATCTTAACATTCTTTTTCTCTTTTTTTCTTCAACTAGGTTCGGCATTTTGTGTTTAATAACTTCTCCATCTATTTTTATTTTATTTTTTATATTTTATCTTATTTATATACATGTATCCTGTTTTGCTGCTTTGCGCATTCAGGTGCACGTACTGTTTTTTCCTTATTTTTCCTGTTTTTCCACATCCTTGTTTTCATATTCCACGTATATATATATATATATATATATATATATAAAATTTCTGAGAGGGGCGCCACTTTTTTTTTTTTTTTTTTATGTAAACCCCAAACACGAGAGGTATTAGAAACTAGAGTACTTAGTACCGTACTTGGGTTGGAGGTGGAGAAGACGAAAGAAGATATTTGTTTACATTGGACTTGAACTTCTGTAGGCTGTAATTTTCAGGAAATACGAATGAAGGAAGGAAGGTTGTTCCAGAAAACGGCAGTTGAATGAATAAACAAGGAAGATGAAAAGTTGGTTCTGTGAGTTTGAAGTTTGACAGTAAATGGATGTTGGCTGGTGATGGCACGTGTTCGGACTGTTTTGAAAGAGTGGGAATTATAGAAGTTTTAGAAGGGTTAATATCAACTAAGTTGTCTTTCTCCCACTGGAGAATTACCTGAAGATCGGCATTTAAGGAATTGGTAGCAGATTTTCGAGAAGTTGAAGCTGATTGAACAGGGCAAGGTTTCTCAAAATGGAAAGTGGAATGCAATGTGCTATCATTGGCAAAACTATGGATAGGATTTCCAGTCAATGGAAGAAGGTCATTGATATACAAGAGGAAAAGAGTGGGGGAAAGAACTGAACATTGGAGGACACCGGCATTAGTGGAGAGGTTAGAAGACAGAGAGCCATCTACCATCACCCTCAGTGAGCGATCAGAGAGAAAACTGGATAACCAATTACTAAAAACAGTTGGCAAACCATAAGATGGAAGCTTGTTTAGAAGACCTTTATGCCAAACATGATCGAAAGTCTTTGAGATGTCAAGACCAACTACTTGTGTTTCACCGAACCTTTCCATTGAATTAGTCCATAAATGGGTAGAACATCGCCAGTGGATCGACACTGACGGAATCCATACTGGCGATCGTTGGTTAGATGGAAGGTTTGGTAGTTTAAGAGTTGGCGGTTAATTAATTTCTCCATTACTTTAGAAAGAGTAGAAGTAATTGCAATGGACCATAATTTGATGGGAGGGATTTGTCACCCTTTTTAGGAACTGGCTGGATATGGGCAAATTTCCAAGCAGAAGGAAAACACCTTTGAAACAAGGAAGTGAAAAAAGGCGGCAAAGAATAGGAGTAAGTTCAGAAGCACAGGTTTTGAGAACAAGTGGAGATATACCATCGGGACCTGGAGCTTTCTTAGCATCAAGATTCGTCAAAATCCTTTTGACGGAAGACCACTAGGAGGCATTGAATGGAGCGTGCTGGGAATGGTGGGAGGTGTTTTACCAAGATCATTAATATATGAGTTGAAGAAAAATGGGATGCTAGCAGGTCAGCTTTATCCTTGGCTGAAGTGACAACAGAAGCATCTGGTTTGGACAGAGGTGGGAGCAGAGATGGGCAAAAGTTGTGGCCAATAGCTTTGGCAAGGGGCCAGAATGCTCGGCTACCATTAGGGCAAAAAGCAAGTTTTCTACTCTTAGCCTGTTCAAACTCTAGTTTGGACTGATTAATAACTGCTTTACAATTGTTGCGAGCTTTGGTGTAGACAGAAAATGAAACTGAAGAATTAGAAACAAGGCAAATATGATATGCAACGTTCTTCTCTTGAACAGCCTTAGCACATTTATTGGAAACCAAGGTTTAGATAAAGGACAAGATTTTAAAGTGGAGTGTGGGTTAAAGGATTCCAATCCTGCAAGAATAGATAAGTAAGTAACCACCACATAAGTAAATTCTAATATTCTGGAGTTTGATATTCTGCTTTTTACTGAAGGGGAGGGCTTTGTTCTGTCCCATTTTGATATGGTGCTTTCATTGTTTTGCTGTAGGTGTTGGGACAAAAGTGATGTTCCTATTCTCTTGCTAAGCATTACTACATATCCTCTTCTATATTTTATGGTATTTAATTACTCTATTAAAATTGGTTCTTATTCTGCAGATTCTAAGCCAATACTTTTTTCTTATTATCATTGCCATATGATGCAAGGAAGCAAGCTTACAAAGCATGAGCCAAAAAAAAAAAAGCTTCCACATTACTTGTTCCACCCGGCTAATAATTTGTTTAGTTCTTGAATTTATTCAAACTGCCCACCTTCCACAACACCACATGAAAGTGCCAACATCTTATGCTACCTTATTCAGATACAAATAATTGCAAGACATGCCCAAAAAAAACACACTTAAACAATTGCATAAAAGTACAATATCCTTATTGGTTTGAAACTTAACAACTCATAAGTTATTTCAGTGGTTTCTGAATGGTACATTGCTATACTACATGCATTTAGTGCTCCATGTGGCCTTTTTATTTATTTACTGTGTGGTGTGGCCCAACAACTTTGGCAGCTCTGCTGTGCATGATGTTATGCCACCACATAAGTAAAGGCCAATTAGTGTATTTTAAGTGTGTAAGATTATATTGTAAGTGTTGTGTGACTGGCATGTGGAGCTCTGATATGGATCTGCTATCTGCAGTTTACGTATGTACTGATCAGACATTCCCCCCATAAAGAGGGTAATGTGCATAAGTAATATGTGCATACTTAAATGCATAAGTAAACAGACAGGTACAGGCTGGCATTAAAGTTCAGCTGGTAGTCATTAAACACGAAAAACGTAGGTGCAGCCAGCATTGGAGTTTGGCTGTCAGTCACAATAAGTACTGAAGTTGCATCAGATCTTAGTCATGAAACATAAGAATAGGTCACCTATATGTATTAACAGCTGCTGATGCCTGAAAATATAGCTTCACCTCAAAACTTGGATTCAGTGGAAACTTAGCTTGCACCCTCATTTTAGAATCTAAATTCTATAACTAGTAGAAACAAGTAGAAAGTTTTAAATGAATGTTAGTATATATTCAGCTGAGCTATTTGGATACATTATGTGATAGGCAATGTCTTGGTTTCTTTAAGTTATCAGCTTAATTTGCAGTTGATTATCTTAAAAATATAGGGCATACTATGAAGTAAAGAACCTACAATCCATCTGTAATGAATATCTAGCATAAACTATTGCCCAACTTATACCTTACTTCAGTGGTTCCCAACTTGTGTGCCACAAGATTAGGAAAAAGTCCCTTGAGTTTGATGGCAATCACTTTCAGTGTGCCATTAATATTAGTCTTAACTGTGACTTGAGTGACAAAAGATTGGGACCATTGCCTCAGTTCATTAGTGCCCACCTTGGTGTTTTGTGACCATAATGTGCTGAGATTGCAAAAATTCTATTGAGTTCGATGGCAGTCACTCTGTTAGCCTCAAACATAGTGCCTTTTAATCCAAGTGACTAAAGTTGGAACCACTGCTGTAGACTGCATGAAATAGAGCCAACACTGCAATGGGATTGTGGTTCTGGAAATTGTTATCCAGGTCACTGAATGAAGGTGATGTGTGCTTTATCCAAATTACCAAAGCCAAGTATTTATCCAAAAATAAACCTTGGGACAATGCAGATATGAAGGACAATTTTGTAGCATATTGGTCATATTTGGTATGACTGTTTTGTAAGATTTATAAAGATTTGGAGCCTTATCTAGGTGCAACTAGAATTTGGTAGTGAATATTTTCAAACATTTATTTGGCAGATAATTTGATTAAGCCTAATGTTGCAATCTTTATTTTATAGTATGTGTCAAACTGAAATATTTTTGCTTTCTTTGTCTAGTATCCGAGAATTTCTATGATGATTAATGTTATCCCTGTCATAGCCCTTATGACTGCTGACATTATTAAACTGAGATTTCTGTACTAAAATACTTCAAAATCCTTTTGGTATGAACTTGATTAATTTGTCTCAATTTATTTATTTTCAGGAGTGTTCAGTATATTTTGGCCTGCACTACGTTATCATGTAAGTTTGTTTTGTTTGCTTTTTTATTTTAATAAGACATGTAAATTTAATCTAATTTGCATACTTGAACAATTTTTGAAGCATTTTTTTTAGTTAGGTGCCATTTTAGCCCTGCCTAACAAAAAAAAATGGCAGATTTATTTAAAACTTCTTAGTGTTGAAAGAATTATGATGATTTTTAAGTTATCCCTGTCATAGCTCTTATGACTGCTGACATGTTAAACTGACTTCTGTATTAAAATATTTATTCAGAAAAATTTCTAATATGAATATTATTAATTTGTTTTACTTTACATATTTTCAGGGGTACTGTTCAGTATAGTTGGCTTCACTGCTTTACATAGTAAGTTATTTTGATTTGTCATTATATTAACCTTTAACCATATTCCCGTCTGCTGGGGTACATTCCAGCCCCAACTGGGTTCAGCAAGTTAATTCTATAATTTTTACTCTAATTACAGAGCTGAAACTTGCTAAAGTTGGAGCCAGAACTGTTTTCTTGAATTTTTCCACTTAAATTTTCAAAACCTTCTATTGAATTTCACGCAAATGACAAAAATGTGACATCAAGTATGCATTTTTTTGGGCCTTTTCAATTAATTTTTTTACCCCCATCCTAACCTGCCCAGAGCTTATGAAACCTGACACTTGAGTCGTTTCTTGGTGTAAAGCGCACAAATTTCTTTTTACAGAGAGTAGCAGTTCTGCCGACCGGGCTAGCCGAGTGGGTAAAGTACCTGCCCGGCAACCCAAAGGTCGCGGGTTCGATTCCCGCCTCGGGCTGGATCAAAGTACTGCAAAAACCATGGGAGGTGCAATATGGCCACAGAAGCCGATGCGCCAACAACTACCAAATCAATCAATCAAATCAGTAGCAGTTCTGATAAACAACTCCGCCTGAATACGAGCGAAGCGTGGGAAGTAAATATCACGTGACCTTGTCAACCGTACAGCTAAATCAAGACGGGAAGGGAGAAGTGTAAATAAACAAAAGACGAACGGGAGCTAGTTTTTGACATAAGAAGCAATAAAGTGATACAATAGCAATAACAGTTTATGAAAGGTGAACAGATCGTATATCCTATCTTCAACATGTATTGCTCCTACGAACAGAAGATCAAGGAAATTAATCTGTTGGAAACTGGTGTAAAACTGATAACACCGCAATGCCGCATTTGATTAAAAAAAAAGTTTGCTTTATTGTAATTGTTTTTAGTAAACAACATCAGAACAGCAGTTTCCTGGGTTTGATTTTCTAACCAAATTTCGAGAAAATATTTCTATGTATAGCTGTGTTATAAACTTCGAAAACTGCATCAAAAGAAAGAGAAAAAATCATCCACTATGAATAACGTTTTTTCTTGAAATGTGTATTGTTCACATAACTGCAATATTTCTAACAATACAAAGCTAACAGATTACGACTAACGGCTGCTCAAAAAGTATCGTTCAAGGATATTTGCTTGTTACGCTTTGATGTCATCGCAAAGGGAGAAATTCTGTTTTAGTTCAGAAGCCGAATAAATTCACTCTCCAACGGTCATAAAGCTGTTCTGAATTGCAATAAACAGATAAATGCTGCTGACGCCCCATCACTTTTGTTTTACTGTGGTTTTTGGCAGATGAGTTGGTGACTGCTAAATGCAGTGCGGTTTCTTGTATTCTCTCTCTCTCTCTATTTCGGAATCTCTGACTGAGTGTTCATCACGGAATATAAACAGAAAATTTGTTTGTCGGAATGCTGCCCATGAATTATCAACTCTTTTACCGACCTAATGTATGTTGTGTTCAAATAATTCACTTTGCGAAATTCGAAAGTGCTACATCAATTAGGAGCAAAAACGGTTTCCCCCAACATAATGAATCACTTTATAGGTATAATAATGATTTTACTGACTGGAAGAAAGTGTCCACAATAAAACAATTGTACAATGCGAAAACATGCCGTCACTCAAAGGATAAGCAATACAGCGATGTTTGAAATTTATAATGCAGTTCACTAGCTAATATTTCTAGAGGAATTATTCTGGATTTTTTATCAAATGAGCACCAGACCAAAATCGGGCTAATTAGTAATTCCACATCCTAGGATGAACTGACTAATTAGAACTCCAGCGTCTGTGATGAAATGTCTTGCACAATATTGTTCGCTACAACAATAACGTAAAGCAACAAAGCAAAACATTGTAACAGAGCAATAATGTGAAATATTGTTAGAAAGTAAAAATGCTAAATACTGTTCCCTAAAACAATTAATACAGCAAAGTTTTTTTTTTTTTTTTTTTTTCCTTCGTTTCTACTGTGGCTTTCAGTTGAATTTTCTTGATTTTTGTGTCAGTAGACAGAATATGTATTGTAATTTCTTCGATATGTATTGTAATACATATTGACGAAATTTACAATATGTAAATTATTACAATATGTATTGAAATACATATTGAAGAAAGGAAATACGATAGTAAAATACACATTGGAAATAAAAAAATATTCCAACAATTTTCCCAAATTGTTTGAACACAGCAATATTTTTTTTTTGTAATTTTGTAAAATCAAATTTGATTGTATTCAAACAATTTGGGAAAATTGTTTGAATTTGTATTCCCCCCCTCCCTCAACAGATTTTCCACATTTCTTGCTTCTGTGCAATGCGAGAACTTCAATTTAAGGAGTGACAACTGTTGATATTTCATATTTAGATTTCAGATTTACCTTGGAACATGCATAGGAGTTACTTGGAAGGGAATTATGAAGAAAGGCCAGCTGATGAGCAGTCTGATAGCTCCTTCTGTGAGGAAATGGACCATCAGAGTAGCACTGAGACAAGCGATGACAGCGACTGGGAGCAGCTAAAGGAGGATGTTTATATTGGGAAGGATAAAAGCACTGTGTGGAGGAAAGTTGCCCCTCATCTAAATATTCGTGCAGCTCGGTAACATTCATTTACCAGGTGTGAAGGCTGTAGGTAAGTCCGCCAAATCACCAATTGATTGTTTTTTATTATTTTTTGATAATGAAATAACCCATATAGTGAAACATAATAACGAATATGTTGATAAAATATCTTCTAATTTTTCGTTGGCCAAGGATGCTAGAAGAACAGATAACGATGAAATGAGAGCTTTGATAGGTATTTTAATATTGTCAGGAATGTCTGGGCTAGCAGGGATAAACGAGGAACATAGTGGCGTAAAGATGGACTTGGTCCAGAATTGCTGTCATCGGTTATGACCCATAAGGGGTTTCATTCTTCCTTCGGGCTGTGCGATTCAATAGCAAGAGTGATAGACACATTAGAAAAGAATCGGACCAACTTGCAGCGTTTTGTGAAATTTTTTTCATGTTTTTGGAGAGATGCCAGAGATTTTACTCACTTTCGGAGTGTGTAACTGTAGATGAACAATTAGTGCCATTCAGGGGTAGATGCTCATTCCATCAATACATCCCAAGTAAACCGGCAAAATATTGACTGAAAATATTTACATTAGCCGATGCTAAGATGTGTTTCATGTGCAATATGGAAGTTTGTGGGGAGACAACCTCCTGGGCCATATGCCCTGTCAAATTCGCCCCTCGGCTTGTTCACCCAATTGAAGGAACCAACTGTAATTTGACCAGACAATTGGTTCTCCAGTGTGCCTCTGGCTTCAAAATTACGAGAAAAAAACATTACTCTTGTTGGCACACTAAGGAAAAATAAATGTGGGCTACCAGCTGAATTGGTTTGTGAAGGAACGCGAGCCGACTAGCAGTTTGTTCGCATTCCAAGATCAGACCACAGTTGTGTGTCCTATGTACAAAAAAAACCAGAAATGTGATCCTAATATCGACTCAGCACCACGACGATACTATAGATCCTGACAGAAAGCCGGAAATTATTAAGTTTTATAATATGACCAAAGGTGGAGTTGATGTCTTGGATGTGAAATGTGTGGAACGTATACTACTTATCAGAAAACCTGAAGGTGGCCAATGGTAATTTCCCACAGGATTTTGAACATTGCTGGAATAATTGCCTTGGCTATTTTCCGTAGCAATAATCCAGAAGTGAGACTCCCTCGAAGCAAGTTTCTCGCAGAAATTGGAAAAAGTTTAGTGAATCTACAGCTCCGTAAAAGAGCGGCCACGGTAACTCTTCCAAAATATCTTCAAGCGAAAGCAGCAAAATATGCTTGTATTCCACCAGAAGAAATTCCTGGACCTTCCCAACAGTGTCCACCTAAGCCAGGTAGATCTTACAAGTGTCCCAGGAAGAAAGATTGTAAAACAAAGAAATTCTGCGAGAAGAAGCATGTTTAGAACGAGTTTGTAAGGAGCACTCAAAGACTGTCTGTGAATTATGTTTTGGGAAGATACCTAAAGAAAATGTTGAAAGTAGTGACAATGATGACTAAAAATACACACTTATCAAGTTGGCTTTTTTTATTTAGCTAAACTGCTTTATATTAGCTACATAATTTATATGTATATTTATATACACAAACGTAGCAAAAATTATGTATGCTAATATAAAACAGGACAGCTAAATAAAATAGTCTACAAAATGTGTGTTGCTACTACAACTTTTTCAGCGGGTCACTTATGAGACTTCTTTCAGAAGTGGGGTGTTTCTTGCAAGTTAGTTTGAGCAACATAATGCAGAAGGCCTTAGTTTTATTCTATCTTCCAGGTGCAATTGTACATTATGACAAAGTAGATTTAGTTTATATTTAGAATTCAGCATAGCTTTTCATTATTCAAGCAGATAAGGTCAGATTTTTTTAATTTAGAAATTAGCTTGATACAGCTTCTTCGTATTCATTTAGGGATTACACTATTACAGGTATATATTCATTTAGGTTTAGGTTACATCTTCCTTATTTAGTTAGAGATTAGCTAAACATAGCTCATTATTTTTATTGCTAGACATTAGATTGACATGTTAATTTTTTTTTTTTAAATTCATTTAGGGATTATATTAGTATTAGCATAGCTTCTTGTTTAGGTGTGTACACTTCAGAAGGATCAGAAATCTTTTGGCTTGGATGCAACTGTACTTCTGCAGCTTTTACATGAAGTAGTTTTGGCAGAGACTGAATGGCTACTCTTTTTTTTTTTTTTAGAGTTGTGTGATTTCACTACTGATGCCAATCTCTATGAGAAGCTCTTCGTGTGTATTATTAATTTCTGAAACATCAGGAATCCAAAAAAAAAAAAAAAACGCCATTGGTCATTTTCTGCTTTCCTGAGACATGAAGTAGATCACATTTCATCCTATGGGTCTATTCCACATTCCATCATATTGAAGCGTAATTTCTGGCTTTCTACTGTCACCACTGTTGCTATCTATAGAGCTGTCAAAGTGGGTTGTGTAGGAGCACATTTCTGGTTTTTTTTTTTTTTTTTTCAGCCAGCCAACAAACAGTGTTTCTGCGTAAAATTTTAGTAGTCAAAGACAATGCTAGAATCAATTGTTATAGGAGCATATTGTGATTAGTTTCTTCAATAGGGCAAACAAGCTGATTCATCACATCTGGACGTTCTTGGAAAGTTGTCTGGTTTTTGTCTTTCAACAAAAATCTCCATATTCTTTGTGTATAAAATCATATTTGCATAGCATAATGTAGTATGCAGTTTACATTTTGCTATTTTACTGGTACATATTCGGGAAAAAAAGAACATTTATCGTTGAATGAAACTAGCTGTTTATCTTCAAGATATTACAGCACTATGTAATTTCTTCGACATCTATCTAAAAACAAAAACCAAAAAATCTGTAAATGCTGCTAATCGGGCTGTTTCTTTCTCTTTTGAGTCTGTTTTCGGACCAACCATTATTCCACATATTTTCCAAGTTTTAACTTGCTGCATGATACGTTCCTAAGAAGTTTGTTAGAAAGCTAATTTCATTGTTATCTGGTGTGAATCACTATCTGGGTTAACATTACATTATCGAAAGGACAGTCCTATAGTGATTGGTATTCTTGCTGCAGCCCTTGTACCTGGCAGATGACATATAATGTTCTGGGCTGTGTGGATATTTTGGAAGCCAGCAGTTTTTCTTCATTCGGTGACTTTATTCTTTCCGATATAGTCATGCTTTGTGCTGTTGTGATGTTCACTTTCTCAGCAGTCATCTTCATCAGTGGATGCTGAAGTTCCAATAAGGCATCCCTATTGTTAACCTTCAGTGCTGGAGTCTGGTTTCAGAGGTTACAGAATAAAACATTTCAAAATAAATTAATTTCTATAAAAAGGAGCATACTACTAGCCCTGATGCGTGCCTATTGTACAGTTTTATCAGCTCTTCAAGTGCTGGCAGGATCTATTCCACTAGATCTTTACGTAGTTTACAGAGGGTTGTGTTACAGATTGAAAACAAGCAATTCCAACTGACTTTGATATTAGAATCAACATGAATAATCATAACATCTAAAGTGAGAAGAAAAACAACAGGAACAAACTTTCTACCTTATGACAGACACAATGGGACATCGCTGACCGGGCAGGTTACTAGAAAGTTTTTTTTCTCTAGAGGTTACCTACCTAACGGATAACGGCTGATGATAATGGTTCTCCCTATTGATGCAGAAGTCATATCTCATCACTGGACACTGTCGCTAAACGATAAACTGTGCATATTCGGACTTGAGAAAAAAATTGTGTTAGATTTTCATCCTGGATTGGAACATCATCTTGTGGAAAACAAAAATTCATTCTACCTTTCAGAACTTTGCTTCTCTTGTTTTCAAAAGATGCTGATCTATTGGACAAACACCAACTGCTGCCATCTGATTGTTTTTACCTGGGCACTATTTGTGTTATACGCAGAATGTAAATATGTACTGATGAACCTTATGCCAGCTTAGTTTCAGTTCTACTATTATGTTTTATGCTGAATGTAAATATGAGTGTTAACATATTATAGAAATAAAAATATTTGAACTTCATTTTGCTTTGCTGTGTTAAAAATATGACAAGCCAAATTTTACTTTTTTTCATTTTTTTTGGTAGAAAATATCAAAAAAATTACAGCCATTAGAATGTCATAAACAAGAGACAAATTTTAAAAAAAAAGTAGTATACCCTAATCAAAAATAAAAAAAAAAACAATCAGATTTTGGAAAGCATGATCTTTTCAGATCAAACTCAGTAAGAGGAAACAACCATTCTGTGGAACAAAACTTTCACATGCAATATTGCAATTCAATAGCACAGCACAGGAATACTGAACACAAACATTCATGATAACATTGTTTATTTATAAATTACTTGCATTTCATACACGTAATAATATAATATTGTTTACTAATAATTAATGATTACACAATTTTTTCTAAAATTGAAAAAGATTTGGATTTCATTTATTATAACATTGCCAAGTAGTTAGCTTTGGACCTTTGACAACCTCCTGGCCTTCTTCCCACAAAAAAAGAAAAAATACTTTTATTTTTCTCTCTCTCTAGGGTAAAAATGCAAAATATTGTTCCCTAAAACAATTGCAGTAAAGCAATGTGGATTTCTCAAATGCGCATCAGACTAATTAGTACGTCCGCATCCTAGGATGAACTGACTAATTAGAACTCCAGCATCTGTGATGAAACATCATGCACACCGATATCGTTTGCTACAGCGATAATATAAAGAAATGAAGCAAAATATTGTAACAGAGCTATAATGCAAAATAATGTTAGAAAGTAAAAATGCTAAATATTGTTCTCTAAAACAATTGCAGTTTCGGCATCTTAGGATGAAGCTGACTTAGAGCTGCAATGCTTTTTTTTATTATGTCAGGCAAATCGAGATGGGTAATATGTTCACTGTATTCCTTGAACCACTCGTGCAGTGTGGGGCCCAATGAAACTGCAATCTTCAAAGTATCATCTGGGAAAACATGCAACGTTTGTTGTTGTTATGTTTGTTATTTGGTTTTTAGGAGCTTTAGCAACTAAGGCCATATTGCTCCGGGGATATGCGGTGGTCATTTCCTGACCTTTCCGCATCCTCTGTATTTGGTGGTCACGGGCTCGAACCCCGGTCTGATCATGAAGCATGTGCTACGCACTGCTGCTCCTGCCCACCTGGCTACGGAGGCGCCGAACATGCAACGTGGCAGGGTGCAAATGGTCTCGTAAGAGTTGTCGCTAATGCAGCAGGTCTATATGCACCAGTGTTCCTAGTTCTTGCATGCAAAATAGGCCTCATTAAGCAACCAGCAATCTGCCTGATAGTGGGGCACCATGAAAGTTGGATCCATGGCCTTCTGTTGCTTTCACGACACGTGCGTTTGTTGGTGTTGCATTAGGAATTTGGACTCTTGTGACTAGCACACTATTTCCAGTCCTGTGTGTTGTTGACCGCACAATTTGCAGTCATTGGGGATACTATTCTTGCAATCCCCAATTCAATCAAATGTAATGTAAATTTACTCATAATTTATATTTCTACTTTCGTTTTGACTGTTCATGTTTCATGTTTGGCATTTGTTTTATATCTGAAACATGATATTTCATAGTCTTAATGGTAGACACCTGATGAAGACATGGGTTGTAAGTTATGCGACAGTACAGTTGGGTCTAGACTTCCGATAACATCAACATCTGATATTCTGGGGAACTGATTTACCTTCCATAAGATCTTTTATTTTAAGGAATGATGTATGGGTGAATGATTCAGATGCGTGGCACATGGAACATTACTCATACCATTTGTTCTCAACGAATTAGCATCTTTGCTATTGTTCAACACAATATTCCTGTATTCTTTCTAAAAACTTATTTGCTCTGTGATGAGATATGGAAATTACCGTTTGAAATTGATGAAAGTACATTTATGGCTGCATCTTTTTTCTCTGAGAGCATTATAGAAACCTTTTTTATATCAAAACAATATTCTTGATGATTATTTTCGGTTTGACACACTTGTTAGGTATGCAATCAGAGTATTTTTGTTAATTATAATTACAGTAATTTAATTGTGGTTATTTCTGAATTTAACTTTCCAGATATTGACAGGAGCTTGTGGGTTTGGTCACTTGCATGCTAGCAAGATGCGGATTTATTGGAGGATTGTTTTCTACAGCAACATGTTTGAGGGGCAACCAGAGGGGGTAATACTCTTGGTCAGATTATCAGCAATGATGATGCATGAATTAGGAATTTGCAGATAAAGGAACCACTAGGTGACAGTGATCAGTCTACTGATGTGGGATTTACTCAAAGATGTAACTACCATGAAGGGTAAAGGGAAGGGTTTTTGTTTTCGTAAAGGTGACTACAGCAGTCTCAGACAGCTTAAATTCTATACAGTCGGATCAATTGATGTTACCAATGGTGAATTCTAAATGGGAAGCCTTCAGGGACTTAATCTTGGAGGCGACTAGGCTTTTCATACCAACTAAGAAATACTGTTCGAGGTTCAGGCCTAAATGGATGTCGGATGAATTAATGAGGCTCGTGGCAGAGAAGAAAAATGCATCGGATACATAAATTAACATGTGACAGAAGCCTACGACACATAAGCTAGTCTGTAATCAAGTCAAAGGCAGATTACGAGAGATCTTTGGCAAAGAAAAACAGCAAAGAGGTTTACTTAAACTCTTGAAGGAAGCGGATGGATCAGATTGGTCCACTTGATGGCATTCGACTGTTGATGATCCTGCTCAAATAGCTGACAAAATGGAGTATTTGCATCTACATTCATACATGAGGAATTCTGTAAGGAAGGTTGGGGACAGAAGTTTCCTAAGCTCTAACAGGGAGCTAAATTATTTTGTAATAACGGAGAGCAGTAAAGTGGAGGAGAAATTGTTGAAGTCTAACATAAAAAGGCACCTGGAGCAGATGGAATCTATCCAGTTATATTGAAGGAGGCAGCAAGGGAAGTATGCAAATCTTTTTCTCATAATTTTGAGAGCATCCTTAGATGCAGGGGAGGTCCCCATGGACTGGAGATGTGCAGATGTATCCCCAATTCACAAAAGGGTTCAAAGGGTTACGCAAATAATTATAAACCTGCTAGTTTAACTTCTGTTCTGGGGAAAATAATGGAGTCACTGGTTAAAGTGATGCAGGATCACCTAGACAAGACTGCCGTAATAGTTCAGACACAGCAGGGGTTTGTTAAGGAGAAGTCTTGTCTGACTAATTTGATTGCATACTATGATGTGGTCACAGAGGAACTGGATGCAAAGAATAATTTTTACATCATATACTTGGATTTCAGGAAAGCTTTTGATATTGTTGCACATGCTGTACAAATTGGAGCAGTATGGCATTAAGGGCAAGTTGCTGCAATGGACAAAGTGATGATTGAGTGGGAGACTGCAGAGAGTGGTAATCAATGGACACTGCTTTATGTGGACTAATGTTATTAGTGGAGTACCCCAGAGTTTGGTGCTGGGCCTATTGTTTTGTGTGTTTATTAAAGATATTGAAAGTATATCGGGCTTAATGTCTAAGTCTGCAGATGATACAAAGGTTGGCAGGGTTGTTAATGATAGTAAAGACAACATGCTACTGCAACAAGATCTAGAAAAGTTAGGCAGATGGGATGAGAAGTGGCAACTGAAGTTTAATATTGACAAATGCAAAGTACCAGCTGTGGGTAATACATTCAAGGAGGTGGAGAATGAAAAAGACTGGTAATTCTGCAGTCAGATATGAATATCTCTCTGAGCAGTGCAGATGTTGGAGCATCTCACGGAGTCTTGTCAATGATATATAGGGATATTGCTAGCAAGGACAAGGCGATTATAGCTTTGTATGAGGCAATTGTCAGGCCAAACCTTGAGTACTGCATACAGGTCCGAAGGCCTCATTTTAGAATGTAGATCTGTGAGGAAATAAGAGGGACTGAGTTTCCTTCTGATAGGTAATGCCATCTTGCCACAACAGAAATACAGGATGTGTGATGGGGGGGGGGGTTTGAAGTATTACTTGAGATTGGAAATGATACTGTTTGCCAGCTTGTTAGATGATGGAAACCACACAAAAGCACTAAGTCTGTCAACTTTGGATATGAGTAACTATCTAGCCCACATCTGCAACAAAATGAAAAATCAAGAGATATATATTGGTGAGATCTCAATATTCCATATCGAGGTGCTGACAAGACTAGTTCACTGGCTTTTAGTAAGTGTATTGCTCTTTAGAGTGTATTAAAAGGTCTTGAATGTCACAAGGTATGCAATCTTCAGTTCCACAAATCTAGTGTCTTCTGATATCAATTTTTTACTTATTGTCTTCAATTTAGTTAACATGTTTGAAAGAACTTTGCTGTGTTAATTTTGTGATCCTGTTTCTTTGCTTTTTTTTTTTGAATGTTTTCGGCATAATTTTTCTGCAGTATCAGAAAAAGAAACAGGTTTGTACTAGTGAGTTACATTGAATAGTTGTTTGTTGGGGTTGACCACGAGCAATGGCTGGATGGTTACATTTTACTCAAAATGTGCACAAGTGTCCAGATATAAATGTTGTGGAGAGGCATTTAGATATAGGCATGCTTTTACTTAGCATTGGTGTTTTCTGTCACCAAAAAACAGCTATCAATCCAAACAGCTATCATGTTACTATTTCTTTTGGGTGATAAGTCTGTCAACTTTGGACGAGTAATTGTCTGCTCATAATTTAGTGTTTGGAAGAACTTGGCTGTATTGCTTTTGTGATCCCATATCTTTTGCTTTGTTTATTATGAATGTTTTTTTTTTTTTTTTTTAATCTGCAATGTTAGAAAAAGAAATGGGTGAGTGACATTGAATGGTTATTTGTATGTTTGTGCTGTGCTGACTTGCATTTATGCATTTTTTAAAATTTTATATATATATTATTTTTTTTTTTTTTTTTTGCAGGGTGCAAGTTTGACAAATTTGGATTGGCTGAATTATCAATTGTGCAAGTATTTTGTGTACTATGTTTATTTAGAATTGGACTTAATTTGCCAGTAACAAATTCAACCAGCATTTGAAAAGGTTTACACAGTCATTTTAGAAAGTCAAAAACTGCTGTGACAGTAAATGAAATTATAACTGATTTGACCTTCTCTCATGTGTTACTATTAGAAGCATGTCACAAATACTTAATTTGTTTTTACATAGCAAGTGATTCTGCATTTTTTTTTTTTTTTTTTTTTTTTTTTTTTTTGTGTGTGGCACCACTTAAATGGAAGTTGTTACTGTTTATGACAGTATTTCTTTGAACACTGTTGTTTATGAGCAAATCGGCAACAAATTTCGTGAATGCTTTCTAAATATGTTTTGCAGTAACAAAATTCTCCTCAATCTCAGCATATGCAGTCTGCCGCATGCAACACTTTTTGAAGCAGTCAGCTTTAGAAGTTTTGCATTGCAATCGAATTGATTTTCCAGTCGTTTATGGGAAATATCTGCAAAATATAATTCATTTATCAATGACATTCCAATAACAAAGGCTAAAATAAAAAAAAAATTAAAAGTTTCAATATTGGGTCTTTTCCTGAAATGGCTATGCAGAACATGGCCAGTTTCCTAGCCATTTCTTAAGACTTCCTGCAATTAAAAAAATATGCGATCCTTCCCTATCTAATTTTTTTGTTGAAAGATGGTCAAATCCGTCCTTTTCAGCTTCAACCTTTCCTAATCGGAATTCTTTTTGAGAAGAACAAAGACAACTGTAAATCAGTGATTTAATATAACACTAGTGGTTTCCACTGGCATTGCAAGACCTGAAGCAAGTGTGTGCTAAAATGGGTAAGACTATAGTTTAAGTGATGGTGTTCTTTAATGACTAAAAAAAACCTTTACTGGCTTGTTTGCACAAATGTAAAATTGTTTTTGAATAAAAAATTTATGATTTTTACTGTGTATGTATGAATTGTGTTAGTAATTTTTTTGATATTAGTTTTAAAAAATTAGTCCTTGTATAAGGTGTTTACACTACACAAATTCGATCATACACGATTTATAAATAGTGGAACTATGTCGTATATAACACGAACCGAATTCGCTTATGCACAATTTGCCTTTGTGTTTACAAGAAATGGCAGTTGAACGTGGAATCACCCCAACTTGAACACAACAGGATAGGAATGAAGAGAGATGATTCTGAAATTGTATTTGTTTTTTTCATCAGTGAGGGAAACACATTTCACCATAACGTAAAAACCCATACAATTCCAGCTATTGGTATTATCGCAAATGCAATAAGATTAAGTTTATAACAGATTCCACTAGCAGGAATGTAACTGTAAATTGTTTTATGGTAGTAATCCCACAAATGTGAGGTGTTCATGGTGTCTCTGCGTTTATGGTGTTGTTTATTCAGTTGCTACACGCGTGCAGCTTTGTGTATCAAGCGTGCCTCCTCATTTTGTAATTGTGATCATTATTCCCTAAAAATGAGTAAAATACTTAAAAGATGTGAAAAGGAAGTGTCCTGGTGAAGATACCACAGATTCAGAGAGAAAAAGAAAAGCAGTATCGATAAACAGGCGGACTGGGTCAAAAATTCTTACCTGGGAAAATTTGTAGTGGCCTCATACTAGCGTTTATGGCCAAAATCACACCGGCCCACTGGGGTTTCCCTGGTAAGGCTTGGCCAGTCTGTCGATAGAGAAAAAAATATGAAATTGTGAAACGCTTTGAGCTAAATGAAAGACCATGTGATATTGCATGTGCTAGAGCCCTAAATGAGGCAATGCCAAGAATTACAAAGAATGCAGAGAAAATAACTTTCTCCTCAGTCTAATTAAGATCCATTAGATCAAGACAAAGAATTAGAAGAGATGGAATGGCTGTCATCTGTTTCGATAGAAAATTAAACAAAAAACAAGTTTGTTTACAACAGAAGCAAAATCATTAGCAATATTTTATTACGTAATAGTTGTAATAAAATACGTAAGCATTTTATTACATAATAGTTGTGATAAAATAATTATGTTATAAATTATCGTAATAAAATACGTATTTTATTATGATAATTTATTGTTTGGTAATGTTTTGGTTACAAATGTGTTCAATCTTGGGTGGTTGGCACCTAACACTATTTTTCCCCATAGGGCCTGTTTATATTGCACAATTTTGCATTGCACGAGGGTTTCTAGGAACACAACTATCCTGCTATACGAGGACTGACTACTAATTTGGCAGTTCTCAAATGATAGAAACAAATTAGAAGTCAACACTAACATGTACAAATCTCTAAAAAATTTAATTTTGCTTTATTGTATTGCCAAGCTAAGTACACATACACTTATGTGTACATTTCAGTAGACCTACATACTTTCTCAGCTATATTTTTTCCTAGAGTTGGGAACTTAAAATAAAAGTGACATTTTCCCTAACATTCACAGAGGACTACTCTCTTTGAGAGTAAATGGAAAAAAATTTCTCCATCTAAATGTAATAGACAATTTTTTTTTTTTTTTTTTTTTCACTTGTATTTATTTATGAAAGCAATGATAAGTTTGGAATCAAAAAAAAAATATATTTTCCTCAATATTCACAGATATGACTTCTATTGAGAGTAAAGGGTAAATGAGTATCGGAAGCATCAACTACAGTCTGCTGAATTGGCTGGGTTTATTGGATGTCAGTATATAGATATGTTGTAATTAAAACTGGTTTGAACAGTTGGTTTTTTATTGGTTGTTAGTATAGAGAGGGTGTTTTGTATTTTCTTATCTGAATTGCTTTCTTCCCTTAATCAGGTGATATTGCTGGAAGTCCAGTATTCAGAAGCAGGTGTTTGCAGTACAGGCATTTATAAGAAAGACTAACAAGTTATGATAATAAATGGATCTCAACACTCACATTGAGTTTTTTTTTTTTATTTCCTTCTGATTTCTTTTGCAAAGCACTGCTCATTTTAACTGGTCATTCTCATCCATCCAAAAACACCAATTTGAAATAGATGGGCAACACTTGGACCCCATTCAAGATACTTTCTCCCTTACTCTAACCTCTCATGCTAGTAAGTAAAACAGGTAACAAACTGTAGAGGTTAATCACGTGTGGCACTCATTCAGCAAAACAGGTATTAATGCTCCCATCACTTGTGCAAATTGTATGGTTTTTAATTTTTAGCTAGAGAAGCAGAATCATTTTTGGTGTGTTTGGAGGAGAGAAAAAGTAAGAGCCAAACAAGAAACAAATTGTAGGAAAGAATGCACAAGGAGCCAATTTGTCCAAATTTGTATAAACAATTTTTTTTTTTTTCCCCAATCTGTATTTGTGGAAAAAGTGGGAGATGCCATAAGAAACCAAATTGATTATATATATTTTAAGTGGATGGAATAAGAAAGCATAACTGGAAGACATGTCAAAAATATGTAATTTATATACAGTAAGCACTGGTTAAAGCAATCACTAGTTACTAGAATCAGCTGCTTAACAGAATCAAATTAAATGCATTACACTTTCATGCTTCATTAGAATCACATTTTTGGTTATAAGAATAAAGTTTGAACACCTGATACTTTTCTAAAGCACATTTGTAGAGGTCAACCGTAAAATTCAATTTGCAGTCTCCGGTTCATTGGACCTTTTCTGTAAATTAAATTCTGTTGGTGCGATAAAAAGGTAGTAAACTCAATCTTATTGCATGTGCAATAATGGTGAAATGTTTCCCCCTTCACTGAAATTTCTACATCTAAACTTCATCTCACTTCTGTGTGTGTTTTGTTCCAATTTGTGTGTGTTTTTATTGACATCTTTTTTGCTGTGACTTTAATTTTAAAATGTCAAAAGATAGTTACGAATTATAGAAACATACGACGATAAATTAAACTTAGGCAATATCTCTCAAAGGGAAATGGCAGTAAAATGAGTGCCTCAGTCATCTTTATCAACATTGTTAAAATCGCCACATTAAATCAGTGGTTTTCAACCGCGGTGGTGCAACAACAGTCCAGGGGTACCACTTAATTTGAGTTTAAGTTAACTTATTTTTTTTTTTAATTTATGTTTATTTCATTATAAACCCGTACACTGAGGATAGAGAATATAAAGAATAAAATACTGTACATATATAATTTGTATTATATTATTGTAATAACTATCATAACATTTTTTAATATACAGGGTGATTCACTACCAGTGCGACAAACTTGCAGGAGGTGTAGGGGCACAAAGACGAATCGGAATTGGTGTACGAGCCCCCGTTGATTCAGTTGAAGACCTCGTCGCTTCCATATCTGTAGCTGCCGGGGAGATTCGAGACACGCCAGAATCTTCCAGAACGTTAGGGATTCCATGCGGCGGCGCTGCAAAGCCTGTGTGACTGCTTCTGGTCGAACTTTCGAATACCTTCTGTAGCATTGCTTTTTGCCAATGTAAAACTTGTAGTAGCAGTGTATGAGCTTATGCAGCATCAGCCAAAAAAAAAAATCACACCATTCCCTCCAAATGCCTGTCCAGTTCCTCCTTAAATTTATTCAACCTATCAACTTCCACAATGACAGATGGAAGTTTGTTCCAGCAATTAACCACCTGCTGGCTAAAGGCAAATTTCCGCACATCTAATCTACATCTGTCTTCTTAATTTGAATTTATGCCCCCGTAGGTTCGTAATCTGAACAAGTGGAAGGATCCCATCAGAATTCAACGTGCTCAACCCATTCAAGGCCTTATATACCTCAATCAGATCACTGCGCGGGTGCCTAGTCTCCAGCCACTGCAATTTGCAGAACTTAAGCCTCTCTTGGTAAGAGGATCCCTTCATTCCCCTCACCAATCTTGTTGCCCCTTCTCTGTACCCGCTCAAGTAAATCTACATCCTTTCTAAAATGAGGTCTCCAGACCTGCACGCAGTACTCAAGGCGTGGCCTGACCATTGCCTTATACAGAGGAATAATCACCTTTTCCCTGCTAGCAAAATTCCTATATATCATTGACAAAACCCCATGACCTGCCCTGGCAGCCTGTCTGCATTGCTCAGAGAACTTCATATCTGACTGCACAATTACTCCCAGGTCTTTTTCATTTTCTAGCACCTTAAGTGTAGTACCACACAGTTGGTATGTTTCTCTGGGGTTATTTCTACCCATATGCAGTACTTTGCATTTGTCAAGGTTAAACTTCAGTTGCCACTTCTTAGCCCATCTGCCCAAATTATCTAGATCCTGTTGCAGTAGCAGACTGCCATTACTGTCATTAACAACCCTGCCAACCTTTGTATCATCTGCAAACTTCGACATTAAGCCTGATATACCTTCATCAATATCATTGATAAATATACAAAACAACAGTGGACCTAACACCGAACCCTGTGGGACTCCACTAATAACATTAGTCCAAGAAGAGCAGCACCCATTGATTACCACCCTCTGTCTTCTCCCACTTAACCATCCTTTTATCCATTGTAGCAACTTGCCCTTAATACCATTCTGCTCCAATTTGTACAATAGTCTTCCATGTGCAACAGTGTCCAAAGCTTTCCTGAAATCCAAGTATATGATATCAAAATTATTTTTTGCATCCAGTTCCTTTGTAACCACATCATAATATCCTATCAAATTTGTCAGACAAGACTTTCCCTTAACAAACCCATGCTGTGTCTGAATTATTGCTGCAGTCTTGTCTAGATTATCCTGCAATGCATTTTTAACCAGTGACTCCATTATTTTACCCGGAACAGAAGTTAAACTAACTGGTCTGTAATTACTCGTGTCACCCTTCGATCCCCCTTTGTGAATTGGGGATACATTTGCACATCTCCAGTCCGTGTGAACCTCCCCTGAGTCTAAGGATGCTCTCATAATTATGGCTAAGGGTTTGCTTAGTTGCTTTGCCACCTCCTTTAATATAACTGAATAGATCCCATCCACCCCAGGTGCTTTTCTTATGTTTAATTTCAACAATTTCTCCTCCACTTTGCTTTCAGTTGTTACAAAATCATTAAGTACCCTGCTACAATTTGATAACCTTCTGCCATTTTCAAACCTTAATAATTCCTCATGTGTGAATGGATGCAAAATACTCATTCAGTTTGTTTGCTATCTGAGCAGGATCATCAAGTAGAACCATCGATGTCAAGTGGACCAATCAGATTCATCCCCTTCCTTTTAGAGTTTATATAAGTAAAGAAATCCTTGCTGTTTTTCTTAGCATCTTTTGCCAAGGATTTCTCGTAATCTGCCTTTGCCTGCCTAACCTCCTTTGTCACCTGATTACAGACTAGCTTATATCTGCCATAGGCTTCTGAGTCGCTTGATAATTTATATGCATCCCATGCATTTTCTTCTCTATTACGAGTCTCATTAGTTCATTAGATAATCATTTAGGCCTAAACCTTGAACAATATTTCTTAATAGGTATGAAACTTTTAGTAGCTTATCTGATTAATTCCTTGAATGCTTCCCACTTAGAATTTACTGTTGGTAACATCGTCAGTTTATCCCACTGTACAGAATTTAAAAACTGTCGGAGACCACTGTACTCACCTTTACGGAAGCAAAAACCTCCTTTACCCCTGATGGTAATTAAATCTTCACATCAGTACACTTATCACTGCCACCTAGTGGCAGTGCATCTCTTATTATATACGTTCACGTCTATATTATGAAATATTATTAGGGAATTTCATATTATTATGGAATAATATGAAATATTTCTGAAATATATTCAATGAGAAATGTATTTAATATTTCATATTCCATAATAATAATATAGACATAAACGTATATAATAAAAGATGCATTTAATTTTAACGTAGTCAGCCTAACAAACTGGAGATCTAATATATCAAAATCAGTGCATGCTAATATAATTTTATCGCAATGTCTAAGGATTGCTTATATCTGCAATAGTAATAAAAATTGTTCAGCGGCCTTAACAGCGTTGTACGGCAAGTTGATTAATAATGATTTCCCTATCGCTTACCTGAAATACCACTTCAGGAAAGCGATAAGCATAATTAATTTCAAAAATTTGTTTTCGGAACCAATTGTTTCAATATAATTGTCATATTTAGTGCCATGTATATATGTACATAGGATACACTTTGCATTCTTGGTGTCTTACGGCGTAGAAAACTTGTACCCACCGGCTTGCAAATTACAGTGTATCATTTTTTTTTATTATTTTTTTTAAATATACATACAGTTAAATTCATTTAAATTTACTTAAGTTCACGCTGACATAACATGCAAATTCAGCTAAGGGTCCTACTATAGGAACGGTTTTGAGATCCCGAGCATACCCGAGCCACAACTTATATCTTGTCATGTTTTTAAACTGTCCTATACTCTTTATCTTTTTTTCCGAAATTATTAGGGCAATCCGAGGACGTAGGAGAAACTATTTCTTATCTATACCACTATTTTTCGCCTTTGTGGAGTTCAGGTTCTATTATTCCTACTCCTTTAGTTTTTCTTCTTACTATCTGCATGTTTCTCTATGCGTTTATTTAATTATTTATTTTTACCGTATCCATCACATAGGGGGCACCACATTATTTTGACGACTATTACATTATGTCCTAGATACGGTCAATATGTAGTACGTATTATATATTTAATCTTGTTTTAATCATTAAATTGCGTTCTCTGTCGGGTCAAGGATGATTAATATATGCTTACATTTATATTTTACTTATATTTCTTACCTTTGATTCTAATATTTCTAAATTTTATTAACTTTTATCATCATTCGATTTATATTTGGCCTATACTGGTTTAGATTTAAATTACTTGGCATATATTGATCATCACAGAAACAGAGAACTCTTGTCGTTTTTTGCCTTCATTCTGGGTAGTTGGGCCCCAGTTGAAGTCATCTAGATTGTCGGTAAAAAGCGATAATTTTTTTTTGCGTTTTCTTAGGTCCCTGATGGTATTATTATTGGATTGATTTACTTTTTCTAAAAATTTTTTATATTATCCTTAATATTCTATATACATATACACAGGGTGATTTTGTAAACATCATGGCTGACAGGCATGATGTTTACAAAAAACTTCACGGAGAAAAACAGGATTCTGATGGATCTGCAGCTGACACCTGGTTGAAAACCTCTTGGCAAACTGTTAAAGCACTTATAATCATGAAGGCATTTTTAATACAGTTGAAACAGGATTGTATATATACACACACACACACACACACACACAGGGAGAGAATTGGATCTAACAGGCAAAAAATTGAGTAGAGATGCCGAAAAATAAATTACTTAGGGGTGCCGTTATTAAAAAGTTGAAAACCACTGCATTAAACACTAATGTGATTAGCGGGAAGGGAAAAGCCAAACAGTAGATCAAGCTCTGTTCGTTTGGTTCAAACATGCCAGCTAATTCACCAGTTAATTGTAGCATTCTTCAAAAAGTAATGATTTTCTTGAAAAACTAAGTTTAAGAGGACGGATGGATGGCTGACAGGCATGATGTTTACAAAAAACTTCACGGCGAAAAACAGGATTCCGATGGATCTGCAGCTGACACCTGGTTGAAAACCTTGGCAAACTGTTAAAGCACTTATAATCATGAAGGCGTTTTTAATACAGTTGAAACAGGATAGTACTACTGGGCTACCTCAGACCACTGCATGATTTTTAAAATTTCCTCCGTGTCTGCAGGAAAGATCAAGGACAGGATTACAGTTCTTTTAACATGAACATGATGGGAACAATCAAGATGAAGTCGTTAGTTGCAGGCAAGGGTAAATCGCCTAGGTGTTTTAAAGAAGTAAAACAGCTGCCTGTTGAATATGCCAATAATACCAACGCTTGGATGGCAGCTTCTTTATTTTGAAGATTATCTTTGTAAATGGGATTTGAAAGTGGATAAGAAAAACAAAAAGTGCATTGGTTTTGGACAACTGCCCAGCTCGTCCAAAGTTGACTAAAAAACATTGAATTAGTTTTTCACTGATTCAACTTCTAGACCAGGGAATAATAACCATTGTAAGACATTTTATAGATCGGATATGAGGCGAAGAATCGTTCAGTCTATAGAGGGTTTAGGAACATCATCCGATATTGCAAAGCAGATAACTGTTCTAGATGCACTTCATATGACAATGAGTGTCTGGAATGAAGTTCTAAAACCTGCATTAGCAACTGTTTCAAAAAAAAAATGTGGATTAATTATTCATGATGCTAAAAAGCCTGAAGACATGGGTGAACATAGGAGATTAATGATTGGGTGGACATAGATGGTGATCTACAAGTCACTACAGCTTTAACAAGAAATTGTTCAGTCTTACTGATAATTTTGCTGAGAAATAAAAATGAAGATGAACCCGAACGAATTCCAGTTATAAAACGGCAAACTCGAAACTAGTAGTAGTGGCATGTGATGCAAGTGTATGAGCTTATGCAGCATCAGCCAAAAAAAAAAAAAAAAATCACACCATTCCCTCCAAATTGCCTGTCCAGTTCCTCCTTAAATTTATTTAACCTATAAACTTCCACAACGACAGATGGAAGTTTATTCCAGCAATTAAACACCCGCTGGCTAAAGGCAAATTTCTACACATCTATTCTACATCCGACTTTTCTTAATTTGAATTTCTGCCCCCGTAGGTTCGTAATCTGAACAAGTGGAAGGATCCCAACAGAATTCAGCATGCTCAATCCATTCAAGGCCTTATACACCTCAATCAGATCACTGCACAGGTGCCTAGTCTCCAGCTGCTGCAAATTGGCAGAACTTAAGCCTCTCTTGGTAAGAGGATCCCTTCCTTCCACTCACCAATCTTGTTGCCCTTCTCTGTACACGCTCAAGCAAATCATCTTTCCTGAAATGAGGCCTCAAGACCTGTACGCAGTACTCAAGGCATGGCCTGACCATTGCCTTATACAGAGGGACAATCACCTCCTTTTCCCTGCTAGCAAAATTCCTATATATCATTGGCAAAACCCCACCCCATGACCTGCCCTGGCAGCCTGTCTGCATTGCTCAGAAAACTTTATATCTGACTGCACAATTACTCCCAGGTCTTCATTTTCTACCACCTTAAGTGTAGTACCACACAGTTGGTACGTTTCTCTGGGGTTACTTCTACCCATATGCAGTACTTTGCATTTGTCAAGGTTAAACTTCAGTTGCCACTTCTTAGCCCATCTGCCCAAATTATCTAGATCCTGTTGCAGTAGCACACTGTCATTAACAACCCTGCCAACCTTTGTATCATCTGCAAGCTTCGACACTAAGCCTGATATACCTTCATCAATATCATTGATGAATATACAAAACAACAGAGGACCCAACACCGAACCCTGTGGGACACCACTAATAACATTGGTCCACGAAGAGCAGCATCCATTCATTACCACTCTCTGTCTTCTCCCACTCAACCATCCTTTTAACCATTGTAGGAACTTACCCTTAATACCATTCTGCTCCAATTTGTACAATAGTCTTCCATGCGCAACAGTGTCAAAAGCTTTCCTGAAATCCAAATATATGATATCAAAATTATTTTTTGCATCCAGTTCCTTTGTAACCACATCATAATAACCAATCAAATTTGTCAGACAAGACTTTCCCTTAACAAACCCATGCTGTGTCTGAATTACTGCTGCAGTCTTGTCTAGATGATCCTGCAATGCATCTTTAACCAGTGACTCCATGATTTTACCCAGAACGGAAGTTAAACTAACTTTTGTTAGCGTCTGTAAGTGATTTTTTAAATTAAAATAATTATGTACAAAGTATTATGTTAATATATTTTTGAGTGAAAGTCACGGCATATGTTTAAGAGTGTAAATAATCTATATAATATTGGTGTAAATGCACCATAGAAACTCTTAAACGAAAAAACTACGTTTGTAGTATGAAAGGGCATCATTTTATCTGTATCTCATATTGTGCTCATCCTTCACAACGAGTTAAGTAATATGTATATCAAGCTATGTAAGTATAAATTTGTGCTTTATTTTTATAGCCTCTCGATAATATTTGTCGATTTTCGCCTATTAGAATCAAAATTCAATTTGCAAACGTGATCATTATAACTGGCGCTTACTGTACTTTATTTTTAACAAAAATTTTAAATTTTTTAAGCCTCACCCCCTTGTAAATTGGACACCTTTAGTGTCTATAGTTGTCCTGCTTTGTTTTCTCTCTCTCTCTATCCATCCATCCGTTTATACTCGGCGCCTCCGTAGCCAGGTGGGAAGAAGCAGCAGCAGTGCGTAGAACACGCTTCTTAATTACAAGTTCGAGCCCGTAACCACCAGATGCGGAAAGGTCAGAGAATGACCACCGCATATCCCTGAGCAAAATGGCATTGGTTGCTAATGCTCCTAAAAAAAAAAAAAAAAAAAAAAAAACCAAACCGTTTATATTGTTTTTCAGTTCGTGAAAACAAAATTGTGCTGGGTGAGTGGGCAAAATTGTTTGTTTCTTCTCTATTGGGTCCAGCTAAATTCAGAATTAGTTTGCTATGTAATGAAACAATGCTTTTCACTGTCCAAAAACTTCCCACAGTTTTCTTGTCTATATGAGAATTCTGGAAAAGAAGAGAAATTTTTGAATCCATGAACAGTAAATCAGGTAACCTTATTGTACTTTCATTCCAGAAAGGTATGACAGACGTATCCTACTTTAACAAAACGCCCCCAAATTATTCTGACAGTATAAATCATGGCATTGATGCTCCAAAAGGAGAGTTTAAAAAAAAAAAAAAAAATCGTAATTTTACCAAAGGTGGAGGGACAGACTGACTGACAGTGCTTCGAAACGCTTTTTAGATGGCAAATATCCCATTTTGTATTCTGCAGACAGTAAGTTTGGGGTGTTATTATTTGAAGGACCTCAGTATTCAGAGAATTAGATTCATTTGTTCTCTCCAACGAATATTTAACTGTATATTAAGCCCCACAGGCTTCAATAAATCTCATTATTACCCAAAGTGCGTCAAAGTGTTTATTTGTCCGAAAGGCTTTTGTTATGCTGAAATTTATAGGTGTAATCCAACCTGTCCAAGAACGGATTCGACTCTGGAATGCAATGAAAGTCACTTGTTTTGGTGCTGAATGCCCTCGAAATATCTCCAATTTATTTTCGCTGTGAAAAATGCTGTCACTTTTGAATGAAAGCCTCATGAATGCAAAAATGTTTGCACATTTTGAAGTCGCATATACACAGGTGTTGCTGCGTATGTTCATAAATACGCGTTAGCGTATTTGAGCATACGCAGAAACACTCCATTATCGTATTTATGAGCATAAACAGATGAATTTGCAGGTCGAATCCTGGAATGGACATCAGTCTTCAGACACATCAGTTGGGAATAATCTATCTAAAAGAGTGTTGACGGTTTCTACCCACATCAGAGTTTCAACAGAACTAAAACATCAGCAGTGATAATCTTATTTCTAGTAATTTTGTACAGGAGACCACGGGTCATAATTATTACCCAAGGTTTGTATAAATTCCATCCACGTTTGCCATTTTTGTTTGGCAATGGCCTTATCATCCATGGTCGGCGGTTCTACTGTTTTCTGTCAATCGGCTCACAAAATTACGGCGCCTTCGTAGCCGGGTGGGCAGGAGCAGCAGTGCGTAGCACACGCTTCTTGATTAGACTGGGGTTCTAGCCCGTGACCACCAAATACGGAGGATGCGGAAAGGTCAGAGAATGACCACCGCATATCCCAGGAGCAATATGGCCTTAGTTGCTAATGCTCCTAAAAACCAAATAACTAACAACCAAACAAACATTACAAGACGGGATAGCCCACCTTTCACCACGACCCACTGACGAGGCTTGGCCAATCACCATTGTCCTGGCAACTACTGCTGCTCTGTCCACTTTCCTTATCCCCCGCACGGGTAGTAGTAGTGGTTATAATCACCATCCCCCCCCCCCCCAAGACTGGGTGGAAAAGACCCGAGTTCGAATCCCATCAATGATGTGAGGCTTTTTGTCACTCCGTGATTGATTTAGTCGTTCTCAGGTGTGGACAGCAAGGTCCCTCCCCGGAAGCAGTTTTTTCGTCTAGCAAATCAACCAGAAAAAATATCTGCAATTATGAACATATTACACAATGGCAGATGAGTTGATTCTCAGGTGGCCCTAATATGATATTTTTGTTCACTACCCACCCACTCTTGGAACGCCTTAAATACAAGCACTCCGCGAACAAACCACAAGATTCGAAGTTTCCGTAATTCTGTCATCCTTCAACCAGTACCTGAGAATCATCCCTTTTTCCGAAATTTGCCACATGTCCCTCGGCCATGTCAGTCAAGTGCTTAGTATGGACCGCATGTCAAACCAGTTTTCACGGTGATAAGTGTTTCCACGAGGCTGGGAGAAACGGACAGGGACAGGAAAGATCAAGACCGATTTATAAAACACAATGTTTTGACTGGACAAAGTGTACATTTATTAAAGATTTAAAAAAAGTCATTTCATCAAAATTAGTAATTTTACAAAACGAGAACCAACCAGTAATGAAATCTGTAGCCTTTTTTTCGAAAGGACTGTCTGGGAAGCAAATCACCGACAATATGAAACCCCTACAATACCCAACCAATTTTTTTGCACGGGCACGGAAATGCCATTGAATGTCGTCTCTAAGTTCAGTTACTAGCTAACTGCAACGATCTACATTTTCCACTACGTGCAAGTACAACAAGCTGACATGCAATGCAATTTTGTGATCTTACACGGTTCATCAACGATGAGAGTTCTCAATTTCTTATTCTCAGTGTTTTTGTCTCCCAGACACATGAAAATGTTGGCACTGTAATAATGCTCGAGTTCTTTAAAGGTTGTAACTTATTTCTCTCACTGTTGCATTTGGTTTAAAAATTAATATTATTTGGTATCACAAATTATTTAAAGGAAATTATTTCGTAATTTATATTTTATTCTGTTTTATACAGATTATACAAACAGAAAAATTACATCCTGAATGTATTTTATTTTTGATATTTTTTAAGAAAGAATATTATTCTCAGAAATATTCAATTGGTTCTCTATTCAACCAATCTGTTATTACTATTTTGTTCTTGATGCTTCTTTGAAACGATACTATTTTTTTTCGTTATTGTATTCGGTTTGAAAACCACTTTCGGTATATTCCTTTCAATTTTTAATGGCTTATCATTTGCACACGGAAATCGAATTAGTAGATTTTATTTCACTTTATTTAACTACGATATCATTAACATTTAATAATGTTCTCTATATTTTTACGAAATGATTTACAAATAGCCATTTAAAATTCGCAATACTGTATAACCGGCTGTTCTCTTGAATTTCTGATAATACACTGAGCGGCCATGTAATCCTTTATTAGGTACACTTATCTAATAGCGAGCAGGTACCCCTTCGGCTCTCAGAACAGCCTGGATTCGTCGTGGCATGGACTCAGAGGTGTCTAATGCATACAGCAGCGATGCTGGTCTATGCCAGCTCAATTCTTTCCCACAGTTATTGCATATCTCTACTCCTGCAGGTGCTCGTTTCGATTGAGATTTAGTGACTGAGGATGCTACCGCAGTAGGCTGACTTCACTCTGATGTTCTTGAAACCAGTTCTCTACAAATCTTGATATGGCGTATTATCCTGTTGGAAGAACACATTCACTACAGTCATGAAGGGATGTACCTGATCGGAAAGGAACAATTTCTAGGCAACCTTGTCATCGAAATGTTGCTTCACTGGTATCAAGGAGCCCAATGTTCACCACGAAAACACTCCTCACACCATTTTACATCGCCACCATGACCATCCTGCATTACTTTGCATTTGGAAGGATAGGTCACAAACTCATGTTGTTTTCGCCATATTCTGGTTCTCCCTAACAGCAGAAACGGGGATTCTTAGAGCAGACAACGTTTTTTCAATCCCCTACCATCCAGTTTTGATGTTCCTGAGCCCATTGTACCGTATCTACATGTTTTTACTGACAGGAGTGGAACCCTCGACCGTCTGCTCAAACATCCCATCCGTGAAAAGGTACGAAGAGTTGTGCGTTTTGAAATGGCTTTTTAGTTACCACTGTTTTACTGGGTTGTTATTCGGCTGACTGTATTCTTTCTATTATCTTGCAAAGTCTTGTCGAACTCCGCTGGTCTCTCGTATCAACAAGCTGTTTCCGACCACAGGATCGCCATTGGCTGGATGTTATTTGATTATAATCAAATATTTAGATTGGTCCAATAATTATTGCCCATTTTCACACTGAATTAAAACAAGTCATGTTGATACTGAAGAATAGCTCCATTTCATGAAAACGGGTAGGTGTACCTAATAAAGTGACTGCTCAGTGCATAATAAAACGGGATTATTGTATTTATGCATTTTTAGGCTTTGCATCAAATATTCACGTATCATCCACTTTATCTCCTCAAAATTTAATGAGTTAGTTACTATGAAACTTCCATTTATATATATATATATATTTATTTATTTATTTTTTGTTTTGTTTCAGATTTAAGGACGTTGACCATTACCCACATACGTTTTTATAAGATAGATATCAGAAATTAAAAGTGGTAGGGATATGCGGGCTGGATAACCAATTAAGAAAGAAATAAAATTATAAAGGCAAAGTTTCTAACATTCGTAGAATACCTAATCACCGACACCTGTGATTGAGTACAGAATTCATTAATTCTGCATTACGGAACACTACTATTACAACAATAAATTAAAAAAAAAAAAAAAAAAAAAACCATCAAAATAGATCTAGAATAAATCCTTCTTTTAAGTGCGCTAGTATATACAAAATAAGGAGAAAATCAGATTTTATCAATTACTCAAGAGTTAAAATATATACAATGGCAGAAGAAAAAACTGCATCACTTGTGAATTTTCAAATAATGTGTTTTGCATTGAATTATGGGTTGCAGAAATGTTCGAAATGCATTTGTTTGATGGAATATATATCTCTGTGAATGAAATCCAATAAAAAGACTCCAACTAATATACTTAATTGCCATAAATATCTTCCCAAAGGGTAAAATGCGTAATTAATGGACATATGGGAAATCATGCAAATGGAAATCATGACAACCAAACATACATTTTATTGCATTTATGTGTACAAACTGAAATGACAAGTTAACGTAATAGTATTATGTACTGTAAATCAGCAAAATACGTCCTCAATATTTTGTTGTTCCTCCTCGAGCTAAAATTACAGCCTTGCAACGATCAGGCATAGAGTTAATTAACTTCTGGATATATGGTTGCCCAATTGCGTGGTACCACACCCTTACAATGCTCTTCTGCAGCTGAATCTTACTTGTTGGCTTCTTCTGAGCAATTTTAGACGACATTATGTACCAGCAATTTTCAAAAGGGTTGAAATACGGACTGTTGCAGCCGGTCCAACGCTAATGTCAGCATTTGTGAGGTATGACTGCACTCTTAAGGGAGAAAAACGAGGGAAAACATTGGTGTAAGTATGTTTTAAGCCTTGTGAGACAAACTCATCATTAAATCTAAATAGCATAAAACTTACCAATTTTGCTGTGTGGCAAGGTGCTGAGTCCTGTTGAAAAATGCAGTTTTGGACTTCTATGTGGTGATCCCTAATAACGGTTTCAGGCACTCCTCCAAGAAAGCAGTGTAGGTTTCTGCATTCACCGTTCCGTTAATAAACTTAATTCGCCCCTCCCCTTTGCTTGTTATGCATCCCAAGATCGGCGGGGAACTTTACAGTCGGTGTTATGCCTCTTTGTCCGACAAAGGTAATCCGGCGATGGATTTCAGATATCTTTGAATTAGAAATGGTGATAACTTGCCGACAGGCTGGGTGGATAGGGAGTGTATTACCAAAAAATTTGGCAAGTCTTGGCACTGTGTTTCGAAGCCTTTTAGGTTGGTTCAGGTCATTATCGGGTGATGTTCCTGGACTTGGGCGTGAAGGCTCACATTTTGGTTACACTTACTGTGTTCGGGTCAATATGACCCGAGCGTCTATGGGTGTCGTTTTATTGGTGTTAAATTAATATGGCAGTAATGTGTTTACTAAATAATAAAAGAAAAAAGAATATATGTAGCATTTATTGACCAAAAGTTTGTTTATGAACGGCAATAATGGATAACCAGTTGTTATGTACATCTGAAAAACATAGGAGTTATATCATACATTTAGATTTTTAGTCTTGGCAGTAGTAATATACATGAGCTTTACATACGTATTTTGAGCAATTACAACATAGTATATTGGTTTTGTTGTCCTATGAAGAAGGACAAAAATTACATCTTTTACGCTTATTTGTGGTCGGCTGTTCCCTTGCTTTGGCAGTTCTGGTTGATGGTCGTGCTCTTCTAACCATTTCAGCAGAAGGAATACTTCGAGGAAGGTGTTTTCTTTGTTTCAGTAAAAACTAAATTATGATATTAGGGTCCCTTGTAATTGATTACATCTACCCATATTTATTTTGTCTGTAAATTGCGTGTGTTCTCTGGTCGATTTGCCTGTTTTGCTGGATGAAAAAAAACCCAGTTTCTGGGGGGGGGGGGGAACCTTGCTATCTACGCTTGAGACCGACTAACCCAGTCACGGAGAGAAAAAAGCCCACTAAAGTTCCTCGCTTCATCGACGGGATTCGAACCCGAGCCTTTTCCACCCGGTGTGGGGAGGACGGTGACGACACCACAGTGCTACCCGCGCAGACTCTTTCTTGCAGTAAATGAGAGATCAAGGAATTATCCAGTTCTTCAAGAAATAGTCGACGTTTTGTAAGTTTGCCAGCATTCCAGGTTGAATTTACTTCGCACCACAAAACATAAGCGTTGTAAGCAGAAACGTCCATGATATTATAAAAGATAGACATTGGCCATCTTTTAGTTTATCGTCTGTATGTGTATGTTTTAACCAACTTGTCTAAAGTATCTACAGCACCTTTGGCTTTATTGTAATCTAAAATCATAAAAGGCTTTTTATGATCTTTATCACACACACCGGAATTGTGGTGGAAGGTGCTCATGAGTGTCACATTTTTATTCCGTTTCGGAATATAAGCAAATACCGTTGTGTTATTGCTGAAGTAGAACTTTGAAGAAATGACTTCCTTACTGTTGCAGACCAATTCGGTTGCCAGTTCAGGCTTGTTTTTTCGAAGTGCCAAGCATGATAATACACGTATTTCTTTTCAATAGCATCTGCCCAAGTTCGTAAGATGTTATGTTAGGTTTTTAGGAGCATTAGCAACTAAGGCCATATTGCTCCAGGGATATGCAGTCGTCACTCCCTGACCTTTCTGCATCCTCTGCATTTGGTGGTCACTGGCTCGAACCCCGGTCTAATCAAGAAGCGTATGCTACGCACTGCTGCTCCTGCCCACCTGGCTACGGAGGCGCCTTCGTAAGATGTAAAAAAATTATCACACGTTACATTTTGCCCTTTTAGACCTTAAGTATGGTCTAGCACAACTCTTTTATCTTGGCCTTTTTCTAGAGGTTAACCTTTTTTTTCTGAGGTACACTTTCCTGTTATATGCCTAAGCGTTTACAGAATCGCATAAAGTCCAAATCTTGATTCCGTATTTGGCTGGCTTGTTGGCTATATACTGCCTAAATGGGCAACGGCCTCCTATAAGGTACCAGTTGTTCATCTACTGTTACATTTTCGTTAGCATTATAGACCGTACGTAGAATTGCAACCCGTCCATCCCACAAGTCCCGTATAGCAGCTAATTTATCAGTCTGGCGCCATTGTGATCGAGTTCCTTTATTGTCAAAGCGAATTATTCACGAAATTACATGGAATTGTTGTAGGGACATCGTTGCCCTGAATATAGGGCTGCCTACATTTCCATCCCATAGGCTGGAGGTCGCCTCCCAAAGCTCTGACCCTCATATACAAAGCAGTATATGTCCCGATAATTTGCTACGGTGCCTCCACCTGGTATAGACAAGCTACACTAACAAAAAACAAACAGAAGCTGGATACAATTCAAAGGTTCATGCTGCTATCAATTAGTAGGGCGTGCCGCACTGTTAGCACCCCTGCCTTGCAAGTTCTAACAGGTTGTCAGCCACTCTACCTAGAAGTAGTCAGGCGAGGCCTATATTACCACCTTACGAAACGAACATCAGTTGAAATAGTAAATCTCCAGCTGGATCTTACAAATGACCCCAACACCTACAAGCGATATGGCAACAGAGCTGGGAAACCACGCAGAAAGGAGACATCACGAGGGTATTACCCAACTATAAACCATACTCACCCAGAGCCCCCGCCCTTGTTCTCACCTGGTCTGCACATGACGTTTATTATCACTGGACACGGCCCCTTCCGTCAGAAACTCACAGTTATGGGGATTGAAAGAGACCCACGGTGCCATTGTGGAGAAGAAGAGTCCTGGGGACATCTAATGTATGAGTGCCCTGACTATGACAACAGTAGAATCAAGTTTGCTACCGCAATTCAAAGGAATCCACGTAACCAAGAGTCCTCGCTACTGCTCGATGAAAACACATACAGGGCACTAAATGTGTATGCTCAGGAAATCTTCGCACTGAGGCTAGCCAAGATTGCTGAAATGAGAACAACATTGGATCATGCTGCCCAAGGCCTGAATCAGATTGGCGTGGGTTAGCTCCTTCTCTGCTAGAGGACACTGCCTTGACAACTTGCTAATGCTTTAAGGGTAGGAACACTGCTGGTATCATTCTGGTGCGGGATACTGCTACAAATCCCTTATAGGGTAGGATCAGCCGGCACCGTTCTGGTGCGGGATTGGTGGCACTCTGCAGAACTGAGTGCGGGATACAGAGTCCATTGGCCTCTGGTGATCATGCAGGGGCACCTGTCCCCTGCTACTTTAACTCCCACTCCCAGACCCCTATTTTCACCTCACAAAGAGCGGACTGCTCCTCAACTTCAGTCCGTCCTCCTTTTCCTTCTTTCTGTTCCTTCTAAGTCGTACTCCTGTTCTATGTTTCCTCCCCTCCCCCTTTTTTTTCACTTGACCTTTGTCAGGAAGCTCAGGCAACCCTGGCAAAGGCCAGCCAGAGTATAATGGGCAGCCTGGCTCACCTCCCAGTGGTGGTGGTGGCGGGCAACGTGGGGTCCCACTAGGGGTTTTGCGGCCAAGCAGCCAGAGACACGACAACAAAACATCACACTACTCTGACAGAAACCAGACATTATACATTTTCTGGCTTTTAAAGAGATTCTGTACTTCTTCGCAAAGTACCATGGTGCAGATGTGGGAAACCACAGGTGGCACCTTTCACAAAACACTATGCCACTATGTCCTCATGAGATCACTCCAGCTAAAAGCAGTAGGCCGAAATATGCTTCTAATTCAACTGCTGTTAGTTCTTGCAACTGGTAAATTCCATAAATTCTTTTTCTTTCTAAATTTGACATCTTCAAAATTAAGTTTACAATTTTTGGCATGAAAAATCAGCAGTACGATTTTATATTATATATTCTACACGTAGCGTACCTTGTTGGTCAAGGATTCAACGTAATAATATTTTCTGACGAAAATCTTCCTTGTTCATTAGGTGTGTTGCAGTTCCACACTAAAGTCCCTGGTAGACTTGTGGGTAAACATCGGGAAATACAGAAGCAATGGCCACACAAAGTCAGCCTGATGCCAAGTACCAAAAATATCGAACGTAAAAGTCCGGTTTACCCAAAAGGTCTTATTACCTCCACTTCACATAAAACTTGCCAAAGCAACTTGTACGCCCGATTCGTTGCCTAAATTTACTTGAGTGTAAAATTGGGCGCGATTTAGCAGTTACAAAAACCTGGCAAAGAGGGAGATTGTTTCGAAGTATCCCAGTGTCAATTCTGTGTTCTTTCAGAGGCAATGTCAAGAAGAGATTCTTCTGGGGTCCTTAGATAAGGAGATTGACTTCGAATGAACGATTCGAAAGAGCAATGAAGACTTTTGGAAAAGAAGCGTGAGCTGCCTTTAAGGGCGTTATAATTTTTTTTTAATAATTAATAATAACCTTGAAGACAATCCATGTATCTATATAAGGATGCTATCAATTTCTTTTTTTATAGGAAATAACAAGGACCGAAATTACCAACATACTATATTACAAACGGAAAATATTCAATAAATTGAGAGTGGGGTTGTTTCTTTTCGATTATTTTCCTGAAAATCTCGGAGCTATTAGCAATGAATACGGGAACGGTTTCATCAAGATAGGAAGAAAATGGAGTAGAAGAATCAGGGGCTAGAAGAACTATTGTTTAGTCGTCTGAGATAGAGGCTCAGTTTCCAACCTTGTCTCTGCAGTACAGACACTTGTATTGAGAAAGGAATTTCAAAGCGGATCCTAGACGTTGACATCAATTGCACTAAATAAACAAAATGAATCAATAATAAAATAAATAATAAAGAAATCATCAACTGAAATCTTATTTTCCGCCTCTGGCTAACAATAAATAAACCTCGTGGGTAGTACAGTTGGTAGAATCGCCGTCCTCCCCAAGCCAGGTGAAAAAGACTTGAGTTCGAGTCCCTTCGATGACGTGAGGAATTTTTATGGGCCTTTTTTACAAGGTGGCTGAGTCTCAGGCGAGAGTAGCGTGGTTTTTCCTTCCGGAAACTCAGGTTTTTCGTCCAGCAAAACAGAAAATTGACTACAGAACACGTAATTTTCAGACAGTATACACGAGCAATATGGCCTTAGTCGCTGATGCTCCTAAAATCCAACAACAACTTGTAAGTATACGTATGGTTTGTGTTTTTACATTCTGAAATTTAATTATTAACAGTATATTTTATTGCTGTTTTCTTTTTCTAGATTTGTAAAAGTTCCATACGCGATAGAAAAAACCAAGACTATATTCGAAATCAGCATAGGAATCAAAACAACTTGTAAAATGTTTAAATTCGCAGGTTTTGAGCCTGTCTGTGTAATTGTTCATTATTATACTATTCCGAGAACAAGTGTAAGATTAAGATTAAGAGTATAAGATTAAAAGTAAAGTAACCAAATGAATAAACAAAGCCAACGTCTTTGCGACAGTTGTCATATAAAGAATTTAATACTTTTATTTCTGCCGAGTAAATTATTTTACTCGAGAAATCGATGAAAAAAGGAGCTTAAAAATTACAACACCCTTTGACCTTACCCGCTCAGTTCTTATAGATGTCATAATAATTACCACATACGACAGGTCATTTATAATTCGACATACTTGCGGGATCATTTAAATCCTGACATTGAGTGCTTCAAAGTACCTTGTAGAGATCTAATTGTGATTTATATGTATTCATTTGGTGCAACGAACTCAGTCCATCATATCCGGGCTTACCCCCATCATACCCTGTATATAAATAAGACGAGTAGCTGGGAAAAGACACAGTGATACTGTAAGTCATGGCAGGCTGTATTTGGGTTATCGTGTCCTCTTTCCTTGTGAGAGTAAGTAATAGTTCTCTTCGCCATTAAGGTGGATTTTGATCTATTTTTAACATATCTTACCGATTTTTTCACTTTCTTTCCAACTAAGTAAAATCTGAGTTTTAAGAAGTGTCTGTGCGTGTGGATGAATTTTGAATGTGACTTTACTGGTTGGAAATATGGAGGTTGTGAAGGAAGTGTTGAAATTAGCTAAAGAGTTCAATGTCGATCTCAATATGTTGGTTAAAAAAAACATGAAACCATCATAAGATATTGAACTACTAAAAGGACGTCAGGGAGATCACCACTCATTTAAATCACTTTGATTCATAGAAAGGTGGTCAGGAGCTGGAGTGCAGTAGCACACGCTCTTTGAGTAGACCGGGGTTCAAGCCCCTGACTGCTAAATACGGTCGATCTGCCAACCCGCACTGGACCAGCGTGGCAGATTATGGTCCATTTTCCCTCAGCATGAATTGTTGAGGAGGCTTCCATGCTGCAGTGGGTTGATAATGGCTGCAGTTAACTTTATCTCATACATATCTTGCATTTCCCTTTCATTTTATGGACTGCATTATTACAAATAATTATTTGGAATAAGGAAACGAATAAGGAAAGAACTTCCGATGATTTTCCTTCCCGTTTGTTTCAATTCCAGATACTTTTTTTTTAAAATTTTGATTTTTTTCCCCTTTTTAATTTTAGTTTTACGTTCCCTGTTTTTTAATTAAAAGGGCTACACTCGTTGGCTACATTCTCAATTTGGATGTAGCCCAACCTATAATTACAGAAAAACGATAATCACAAACATTTATTCTATCCATTCTACGGATTCTGAGGAACTGATAACATAATAAATTTTACTAAAGTTTCACGATTATACTTTATAGTTATAAGCTAGTGCTATATCTAAATTGTCAGTCTTATGGAATATAATTTTGGCATCAATGGCGTATTTTTTTACTAAATAAATATATTTTATTAGCAAATAAAACTTCATCTTAAAAGAATGCGTTTCGATTAACCTAATATTACAATAGTCACAATTATTTATCATTTGATTGCACTGTCTTCTCTTTCTCCCAAACTAAACCTGCTGAAATTCAGACGCGTTCGGATAATTGGGAGTGTATTATCCTTACTTTTATTCTGATGTCTTCGTGGTTATTTTAATTTTATGCTACTCTGAATACTATCAAATTTATTATTCTTCAGAAACTTTGAACGTTCTGTTTTATTTTAATATTTTAACCTTTTTTTTCTCTTGAATTTCCACTTTACAGTATGTTCTCAGCAGTTCTGTCTCTCCCCCTGATGACGTGTTTATCCCCATATACGTAAGTATTTTGAAATCTAAAAATTTTACATTTTTAAGTAACGAAAAATTGCGAATGTTTAAAAAATTAAAATGCGTAGAACTTTTATTTATAAATGCGAATCCTGGAAAAATTCATTTCTTTAAGAGATATGATTTTAGTTTAATAAATAATTTAAGTTAAGTAAAAGTAAGGAGATTATCTTCTACATATCATACGTTTATATATTTTGCAGCCAAATGAAATAGAAAATGAGGTGGAGAAACGTTTATCAAATGAGGTAAATATTTTGGTATTAAAAATCAAATTTAATAATAATTTCAAAAAAAAATAATAAAAATTATAATTTCAAATAATAATAATAATAAAGGTAATTTACGCCTTGATATAAAATAGACTTCTTTTTAATTTTGCTGTGTTAAAAAACGAAAATGCTTATAAATCAAAAATGTTTTTAAATTTTTCCGGAGTGATTATTAAAGAGAAATTTCTTTTTTTTTTTTACTTTTTTATAAAGGTTGAAGATGGTTTACCATACACCGCAGAAGTTAACGCGGTAAGTAATATAGACAAGTATATTTTCTGATTCATATTATTATTATAGAATTAAATGCCTATGATATAAAATATAATTATAATAAACATTCGCAGAACTAAATTACATACTTTTTTTCTATAATTATGGATATTATTTTTCTTTAAACAGTTCAGGCTTACGAATGCCAATCCTACTGAAGTCAACTCTGGTGATCCAATTATTGAAGGGGACATAGCGATTCCAAAAGATGAGGTTGGAGGATTGACTGGAAGAAAAGCAGTTGCTAGCTCTGGTAGTCTATGGCCAAATGCTACAGTTCCTTATATTTATCATACCTGTAAGTATGTGAAAACATCGACATCTGCTTTCTATATAGAGGGTAGCAAAAGGTTAAGTGACACTTTTAAACGAACCCATTCCTGAATAGACAATAAAATAGATTTTCCAGAGTGCAATTTGAGTATGAAAACAATTTGAATACATACCAAGTGCAAATTTTTTACGCCCCCTCTCCTGCAGTTTAGAAATATGACATTTTAATCTAAATTAATTGTATTTGACTCTAATAAATGAAGAACTGTAAACAGAGTCTTCTGCTGTGCAAATGTAGAATATAAGTTTTATGCTTAAAAGTTATTTTTTTCTTTTCAAATAGTATATTCGTATAGATGTTTCAATTGAATTACGTAAACTATACATATTGTTTACTTACGACTGTTAGTCCCAAATATGTTCTTCCACACGTTTTTCAGCGCTTACTCAGGACATTAAGGATACTATCGAGGAGGCTATGATTCACTGGAAAGAAAAAACTTGTCTTAAGTTTAAACAAAAGACAATAGAGCCTTATTTCTTAAATTTTCGATCAGATACGCCAGGGTGAGTATTTTCTAAAGTATATATTTTAAATCGTTATTTCAGATATTGCATTCATCAGTTTTACACAGGTTGATCATTTAATTCCCGGAAGCAGGGTCACTGTACAACCACTCATTTTTGGTGAACTGCTGATAGATGGCGAGGAGTATATCTACAACGATGAGTTGCCACAGAATATTTGTGACGTCTGATGGTTCTAAAGTGAACCTATGTTACGTGATCTTAGTGTGAACCGTTTTGAGAACTGCATAATGATGATCTGAAACTGAGCAACGTTTTGTTATTGTTCTACGTGGTATTAGTGCTACAACAGTGCGTGTTTGTCGAGCGGTTCCAGTGATTTCTTACAAAATAGTCTTATAGTGACCGTGAGAGAAATGCCAGTGGGTTTTGGAGACAAGTGCTTGAAGAAAACTGCCTTTGTGGGCAGCATAGTTGGTAGAATCGCTGTTCTCCCCACGCCGGGTGGAAAAGACCTGAGTTTGAATCCTGTCAATGATACGAAAAATATTTATGGGTCTTTTTCACAACGTGGCTGAGTTATTAGTCTCAGCTGAGAGTGACATGGTTTTTTTCTTCAGAACTTGGATTTTTAGTCCAGCAAACCGACCACACGCAATATATACGGCGCAATATGACCTAAGTTGCTGATGCATTTAAAACCCTACAATAACCAACCAACTTGAAGAAACTGCAATTTTCACTTGGCACAGGCGCATTAAATGTCGAAAATCTGTGTCCAATCACAACCACCACTCTCAAGGACTTATCAAGAAATGTCTTCTGACTGTTCTACGAATGTGTTCATCGATGGCGCAAGTGATTATTCCACTTTAACGGAGATTATATTTCGAAGAGGAGAGAGCACCGGCAGATGCCATTCGTGCCATTCCACGAATTAACTGATCGACCTGTGTACATACAAAAAAACTTGACATGATTTTTAATGACTTATTAAGGATTTTACTTTTTAAGTTTAAGTCTGATGTTCCATAATAATCGTTCGACTTATTTTTAACAATATTTTCGAAAAGAAATAAAGCTGATGCTAAACCAACAGAAGAAAATACCTAATTCCATGTTTTCTTCTCTAAAGGTCCAATTCGTCTTCTTATTAACAGCAGGGAAAGTTTTTTTTTTAGCAATTTACTGGTTTCTTTTTTTTCTTAACTGTTTTTATCAGATTCAAGGGCGCTTCACTTCTTGAGAACACAGCTGAAATAAAAAAACAAGCTTTCATTTCTCAAAGGCAGTAAAAAGCGCATTAGGAAAAAGACGAACTGGAATTTTAATGGTATATTCTTTTCTTATATATAATCAGAAAAGAATATATATCATATTTAATAAATTAATATTCGGTTTTATTCTTTAATAAATGCTTTTGAATATTTTTAATATTTAAGACTTTTACTAATTTTTAGAATAACACGTGTGTTCTGAAAAACAAAAAAAAAAAAAAAAAAAAAAAAGACGCTCCAGTTTTAATTATGAAAACGTTTTGGAGTTCTAGAAATCTGTAGTAAAAAGTCTTTTTCAATCAGGGTCGCGTTTATAAACTTACGGACCATAGACATATCTTTTTGATATGTCCATTAGGGAAATACAATTTAAACTGAGCATCTTTTTGGAAAGGCTGTATAGACTGTACACTAGAGTTTGGCGTATACTGATGAAGTAACCGGAAACGTGCATGTTCCATAACCAAAAGTAACCGGACAAGTGCATGTTCCAAAGAACTTTGTATTAAGACAATATTTAATAACCGTTCGCCTACCTGTGGCCTTAAATGCAAACTGGATCTTCACCAGTATACTCCAAACAATTTTTGATAACAGGAAGGTGATATTTTAGTGCTTTCCTCCTTCAACACAGGGGCGGCCGATTCAGCTACTGGTTGCTGGTGTTTGCTTGGCCAAATTCGACGTCCCACGTCATCGCAAAGGTGATGGGGTGTAGGTCGGTGCTCTGGATAGGCCAGTGAAGCTTTTGCACGCTCAGGTCTTCACGATAGTGAATATAGGCTGTGAAGTACGATATGATGCACTGTCATGCAGAAACAACAAAGGGCCATCCCCAAATCGCTGCTGTTTATTTATTGTTTTAGTGCTACAACACTAATAGGAATGAGACCAATGGTCCAAGTTCAAACCACGAGAAACAACTCTAGACGGTGATAGCAACTCCGAAAAATCTCACACTTGGAATGATAAATGCTAGTAAATAACTGTGGTAATTAACGTTCTCTGGGAATTCACCAGACCCAAATACGGCCATCTGATCGAAAAACCGTTTACCATGATTCGTCACTCCATAACTCTCCAAGGTTCCAGAAAACAATTATGATGGGTGGTGCATCAAGCAAGTCGATACACAAACCAGAGTCTGGTTACTTTTGGCAATACATTGCATATATCCAACTCAAAGTAATACACGGGAGCATGTTTATCGATTTTTTTTTAAAGACAATGAACTGATAACATTATGACCTTCATAAAAAAAAAGTAAGGCACCAATTACTTCACTACAGTGACAGATTGATCATCGACTGAAGGGGTTCCCAAATTTTTATCTCGTACATGCCCAGTGTTGCCAAATTAAAAGCAGGCGATATCTCACCTCAAGCCACAGAATCGAGGTATTCTACTCAAGTTCAGGAAGGTATCTTCGCACCTTCCTGAGCATGAGTAGAATACCTCGATGGCTCTTGAAAACATATTGGCTGGCACGACTTTGAGAACCCCATATCTAGCGGATGTTGGTGAATATGAATACGAAACATAATCCGGAAGACTAAGTTCTCCTTGTTAATATTATAAAGGAAGCTACTTTCAGTAATATCAGTTTTCTTTGGCTTGTTGTATAGATGCTGGTCATACCTGGGAAGACAACTCGCACCCAATAAGGGTCAAGATGTGTCCATTGGCAAAGGATGCGAGCACGTGAGTAGTCTTGCATATTATTTGCAATAAATAGATATGAATTTCTTAGTAGTAAACCATTTATGGTTAATGTATATGTTTTATCCCTTGTTTTTATATTTTTTATTTTTATTATTTATTTTATTATTATTTTAAAAAAATTAGCTAGTGCACCAAACACCGGAATAATCGGAAAATGTCAATGATAATGGTTTCTAGTGTAAAAAGTGTGCCACAGGGAAGATTGTCACACTAAATTTAAGTTTCAGTGTTTTTAATAATTCATTGAGAAGCAGTGTTTCTCTGTGAGTTCAGGCAAGATATAATCCAGACATATGCACTACACGCTTAATCCAGGGTTATTCAAAGCAGTGATTTTTGTGCCATTAGTATTTTTTAAATATGATTTGATCTGCGTAATCCTGCAGGCTGGGTGTCAACCTGGAGCTATAGTTTTTCCATGATTAGATTAGATTAGCTCATGATAATCTTAACAAAATTCCTTGAGAGATAATTTGCTTCGTGTGACTAATGAAATCCGGGACACTAAGCATCCAAGGATCCTCAAAAGATTATATTGCTCTGTGTGTATACATGGAAGTATTCGCTGGTCAGAAGGGCTCTTCCAGCTTTATTTGAGAGCAAAAGCAATAATTCTTCTCTGTACGCACGGTCTATGACATTGGCTTTGCTGCATTATTAAAATTTATCGTGTACGCCTCCAGAGGAGCACTTCATTACCAGAACTCTTCCATGTACAGAAAGCTTCGATGCACTTCTATGCCATGGTTCAGAATGCACCCATTACTTACTAATGCTTTCTCTTAGCATCCAGCTCCACACAATTGCACTTTAATCGTAAAAGGAGACCAACCATCAAATTAATTTGATGGTCTCCTTTTACGATTAAAGTGCAAGTTCTTAAATTGAGTATGGATTCTTCACAAATGCATGCTCCTTAAGATATCTCATACAGAAAACAATCATAAGAGGTAATGTCTGGTTATTTTGGCGTCCAGAATCTTTTAGAGATCACAGTATCTTCAAACACAGATTTCACTGTCTTGCAGCACTACCACAGACTTCCTGACATTCCACGTCATCCATTCTAAATCTATGAACCAACCTCAAGTTTTCAGATGTCTCCGAGAGTTGGCTGGTTCCACAAAGAAAATCGAGCCGATGATTCGTTAACGCGATACGGCATTTCTGGCGGCAGAAATTTTTGAATCAACTCCCCTATGGTAGACTTGTCTGTCTTGAAATAGCGTCTGTATTTCTGTCTACCTACTACAAAGGATACAAAGGAATAGAAGTTGAAATAACGCTCCACAATAAAGCATATCTGTTGTAGAGTTGTTATTATTATTATTATTAAATTTATTGCATATGCTTCACTCCTGAATAGCCTTCAGCTAGGAGGGTGCCTATATACATTTGAACATTATAATAACTTAGACAACGAACATAGAAGTCGTACATAAATTATGCATACATAACCATTAGTTTCTATAAAATAATACAACAAATAACATATAATGCGAGCAAATAAAGCACATACACATACAAAATACAGTGACACAAGCAAAAGATAGAGACATATAAAAACATACGTATCCTAATATATACAACACATATACATACAAACAAATAATAATTTAAAACAAATTAATCCTTCTCTGTAGAGGAGAAAAGTAAGATTCAACGGAGATTCCATCCTAAAGGAAACTTTTACAGTTGTATGTGGTGGTACACGTCCTGTATCTTCTGAGATCTGTACGCTTTCTCGTCACAGAACTTGTGGGGATCAATCTTCAGGGTGTTGTACGTTTGGAGGATGTTAGACGGAAAAAATCTTCTAAGCATTGTTAAATTCTGTAATAGGCTTCTTAGGGAATCCACGCGTCATTGCAAAGGACGCGGGAAATCCTAGGGTCTACAACGAGATTGTGGACATTTGGGGCGTCAAGACGATCCAAAGGTGAAGAGGTGAGGAATTGTGCAGATTTCCTGCAATGAGCAACTAATTCCAAGGGGTACAACCAATTGCATAATGACTGATCTCGAGATGGTGAAAGGGTTGCCATTAACACGGTTCAACCACCTTAAAATCCAGTACTCGATAACCATGAATTTTTTGATGTTAGTGAGGGAAGCAGAGGACCAGATCATCGAGGCATATATGGGAATCGGAACAAGACATGTTTGTATGTAGTGAGTGGCAAGTTTGTGGTTGTTTACTCCAGTAAGTTCCTGACTTATCGCCCACATTGCTGACAGAGTTTCTGCCTTAGTGTTGGCGAAATGCTGTTGGAAGGTCAGGCCTTCATCCTAGGTAAGCCCTAGATCAGTCTGATGCGAGACCTTTTGGACCCTAATACCATTGATGTAAATGTCTATGTTCACCTTCTTCTTCAGGTTGGCGAAAGACATTTGTGCTGACTTGGTCAGGTTTATGGATAGGCCAATATGCTCCAGATAATGGTCAAGTTCTTCCATTAGGGCATTGGCATGGGCGTTGATTGCGTCAAATCTGACGCAATCAACGCCCATGAGTTCCTGAGTAAGCTATGGCTTACTCAGGAACTCTAAAACAGATAGTAATGCCATTACTACGAGAGTGACTTCACATGCTCACGGTGTGCTGTCATCTGTCGTTAAGCTTCTAATCTACACGTTAACCAAATTATATGTTGTTCTTGCAAGTGTAAAACAATAATGCATTTTATATCGTAAACACGAATAGTTTCATTAATTTTTATTTATGTTGTACTCAATTAGTCTGAAGCGAATCTCTATTATATAGAAACACATCGTTGCCCACGAGATTGGCCATGCCATTGGCTTCTACCACGAACAGGCCCGAAGAGACAGGGATCAGCATGTTAAAATCGTTTGGCACAATGTTGAACACGATAAGACTATACAGTTTCAAAAAGGTAACGATAACCCAAGAGGAATTGATTATGATTATACCTCCATTATGCACTATGGCTCTAAGGTAAGAAAGATTTTCACTGGTCAAGCATGTTTTACAAATATTTATTGTTGATTTAGTTTGTATTTTTTCCATTTCTGTGTGTTTATTAAAACCAATAATAATAATAAGCATATCGACTTGTAATAACATAATTAAGAAGGTTTCGGATAGTATTTTAAGTTCCTCCTTTCGTTTCAGGCTTTCTCCAACAAACCCTTTGAGAAGAACACGATTATTACCAAAAATCCTCACCACCAAAGACTTATAGGAAGTGGTCAAGAACTTAGTTTTAGAGATATGAAGCTGGCCAATGCCCTCTATAAATGTGACTGTAAGTTGCTTTATCATTGTCACTTAAAGTAATATCAGTTTATAGACTTCCTTTCAAAAGCAGTTATAACGCCTTTTCTTGGGCAGAACTGACTCTGCTTTTGATTTTTTTTTTAATATAGTTTACTGTCCTAACATCAACTACCAGGTGTGTGAAAATGGAGGTTATTTGGCTCCTTACACATGGAATGACAAACCCTGTCCGTGCGTCTGTCCTCCAAATACATCAGGAGAACGTTGCGAAAATGTCCGTGGTCCTTATTATGGTAAGGATTTGAAAATACTAATATTTTCGAATCTCATTTCCAAACGTTTATCAACTGAGTTATTAAAACGGATCTAACCAATTGAATTTAACTTAAATTAAAATTTTCATTTACATTTAAATAAAAATTAAGCAAGGAGAGAGAGAGAGAGAGATGGGGGCGGCATTGTAATTCTCTTAATCGTACAATAAATAGCCTTAAAGAGAAAATAATAAAATACATCTGAACGAATTTATCTTAGTACTTGTTTATTTTATATTTTTTATTTTATTATTTTTAATACAATGTCTCAGGATAACATGTTTCTAATCATTTAGAAACATGTCACACTTACTTTTTCTACTTAAAATATATTAATTTCCTAGCAAAATGAGGCTATGCTCTACTTACATAATACTGCTTTATAGCTCCTCTCGCAGCATGAAGCTTTTTGTTCTAAATTTATGCGAGTTTTTTGTTTCATTTTCATCTGCTATACCATTTTGCATCTCACTTGGTTATCCAGGCTTTACAGTGCCTACTTACCTACCGATGAGACCCCAAAAGAGGGGAATCGCTGTACGAGAGATGGTGACACCAATTCAGATTGTGATTGTTAAGAGCATTGACTCTTCTGTTTCAGGCTTCGTTTTCTCATCTCTCTCTACCCTGTGGGCAAACTGTTTGCTGTTTTTTTTTTATTATTATAAATAAACAATTTTTCTGTTTATACTCTACATATAAGGTCAGAAGAGTGCATAAGATAACGAAATACAAGAACATTGCCGCATTTAGTAGTCAAGCGGGCTTGAGTCCCTGTCGCTCAGAGCCTGTGTACTTTTGTACCCTCGCGCTTGAACACTTAGCTAAGTCGAACTTTGTTTTGACTCTCTGTTTCATCTATCAATCAATCAGAAATCATTTTTGAGATTTCGATTTTTTTCCTTCCCTAAATTAAAATAACGGTATGGCTAATGACATACACTTAAAATAAATGGCAATATATTCTCCATTTAAGTAATGCTTTTTGTCTAGAGTAGTGCAATAACGAGGCAACTCGTGGTGAAATGTCTCCACAATGTGAGATCGATGCACTAAAGAAAAATAGTTAGTATTCAGGCCAGACGATGGGGGCGGGTTTGTGGCTACAGTAACAGGGGCAGAAATTCTTCAAGGAGCTTTAATATTACATTTTTAAGTAATTAAATTCATTTTTTTAATATTCGACAAAAAATTCTACAAACGTAAAATAATAAAAATGTTTTTATTTTAATAAGTTTCTATCTTATTGATTTATTATATGTTAGAACACGTTGCTTTTTAAACCTCACATCCACATGTGGACACATGCGCATACAAATACAAGGAGGGTCTGTTATGCGCTCTGCACTGAGGCCCGCGTTAGCTCTCAGCACCTCTGTTATTATTAGAATTAGATTAAAATGGCATGATGATGCAAGGAAGCAAAGTTATTTTGCATCTGCACCCCTAAAAAAATCTCAAGTATTATTCCCATTGTCATAAAAATGCCTATCCAATTCTTCCTTGAATTTTGCCAAACTCTCCGCCTCAGTCACCCATGCCGGGGTCCAGGAGGAGAGTATGGTTCGATTACTTCACCAATCTAGTCGCCTTCTTTTCACCTTCACTGGTGAATCACTAGTGGCAGTGCCTCTAGAACCATGCTATCCTGAGATGTTACGCTTACTATTTCTACTTAAAACAATATCTAACAATAAAAATTGATTCATATCACAAAACCATCACAATATCATTAACAAAACACTGAAACTTTGTACTTTTAATGAAATGTCTTAAAAATGAAGTTAATGATTGTATTCATTTAAATATATTATTTATAATTATACAAAGGAATTCTTACCAGTGATCTTGGGGTTTTGAAGCCAGAAATGATCGCTAGCAACAGCTGTTATTTCAAACAAGTGTACCTGTAGAAATATTTACTTGGTTTAAGCTTTGCTTATCGTAATGTTATAATATTAAAAAAATAATTAGCATTAATTTAAAATGAAACAAAACTTTAAGTAGGGACATTTTTTAATCATAATCAGTCTTTAACAGTATGTTTGTATTCAGTAATCATATATAATTATTTAAATGGCAATCACTTAGTAACAGTAAATGAGAATAAATTTTAACTAAAATAATTAAATAATATTAATTAACTGAATCGATAAAAAATAAACCACAACGTGAACAAGGAGTGCTTAGTAAGTAATATTAAATACAGCTGATTTAATGGAATCCACTCCTGCTTTGGTCTTGTTATCAAAAATTATGATTGAATAAAACTTGAGCCTTCCATTTTTGTTTTGTTCACTATAGCGGAGCCCCCTTGTGGAGGAAATATAACTACAGCGACTGTTATCAAAACTCCAGGATACCCACAAAGAACTGCCCCATTCCAGTCTTGCAGCTGGGTGATACAGGTTAGATATATAATCGCGAATCAACTCCTTAAGATAAATTTAAAATAGTAAATAATAAAAGAAAATTAGGTTTAGAATAGATTAATATATTACTGTTTTGAATTTTACTTTATTTTATTTTATTATTATTATTTATTTTTTTTTGTATGATAGGCACCGATAGGCAAGAAAGTTCAAATTGTATTTGAGGGATTTGGCTTTCGAACTCCACTCAATCGTCCCGGATCTCGCTATAATAACAAGTGTGTCTACGAGCATGTTGAGATTCGTCTAAAGAATATGGATGATGGAGTGATGTAAGATTTTTTTTCTTATCTTGATTCTTCCATAAAGGTCTAATACGTGTGGGTGTTCTCCATATTGAAAAGATCACACCGAATAATACGTAAGATTGGGGCTAGATTATAAAGTACAGTATTAAATTTCAGATAAGATTTTTTAAATTATTATTTATGTCCACTGATATTCAATAAAAAGAATTTAAAATCATTTTGTAATTGAGATAATGAAAAATTAAGACTGGCTGTTTGCTGTGTATCTTGGCTTTAACATTCGGATTTCGACATTTTTAATTTTTATCTAACCAGATCGAATGTAATTATTCATTAGCGCTTGTCGGTTGAAAATGCACATTGCGTATTTGTGGCGTATGTGCAGGCTCGAACCAGAACTAGCTACGAATACGTGGTACATACATAGAGAAGATTTCTTGGCCTGGCTGGCAATTACCATTTAATATATCAAGAGATATTTAATTTTCCTTATACATTAAAAGCATTATTGAGAGAATAATGTTACTTCCTTCTGTAGTTGTATCATTAAGGCTAAAAAGAAAAATACACGCCACATTTTGAATATTTTTTTCTATTTCTATTAGATACTGCGGAAGTCAAATTAAGACTGGGACAAAGATGGTATCTCAGAGTAATACTGCTGTCATTATCATTGTTGCTGACAATTCCATGATGGGAACAGGAATGAAAGCCTCAGTGTCCTTCCTTTAATCCTTCTAGCCTCGGTAATTACTTCGGGTAATAATTATTATTTAAAGCCAATCCTTGGTTACTTAGGTAAATTCTTAATTACAGATTTCCATATTGCCGACCAGACCATAATTTTAAAGTAAAAAACTTTTGTTATACTTACTCCGCATCTATCATAAAGATCTTACAGTCGTTTTAAATTTTAAATGTATTAATGAAGATTCTGAATTTCTGACAGTTATTTCTTTCATTCCAGATCATGTTTATTGTTTATTACTATTGCTGTGTTGTCATCAAGTGGATCTTCTTCAGGGCTGAAGGCATACGCGTGCTCTTTTCGTTATGTATATGTCCCTGTATATCTGATGTATACTGTATGTAAAATGTGCGTCTGTGAGTGTGTTGATTAAGATAATTGATGTAACGTCGAATGTGTTAATAAAATAACTTCCTTATGTGGGTGTAATCCATTAAGTGTGATTAAAAAAAATGCAAATGAATATATGATGCACTGCAAAGATTTTCTTCATATTTGGTTTCCGATTGGGTTTTAATAAAATCCAACCGGACAATCAATACTTGAAGCTGTTTATTATTATTATTAGTCATATGGCGCAAGGAAGCCCGAGGCCTATACTGCACCAACCAAAAAAAAAAAAAATTTCTGAACCACTCCGAGAGAGATCAGAAGTAGAAGGGATCACCAAGAAAGAGAAGAACGATGATATCCAGGCTCAGGACCCTGGGTGTGACAAACCCACACTCACCAGATGTGAGTCCCTGGGTTTCCCCTCCTAACTTTATAAACTACCTCATTTTAGAAATCGTATTGCTGTTAATATTGACAAAATGATTAAAGGTATCAATAAAAAAAAGAAACTAAAAGAAATACACACAACACAGTTCATAGGGAGCAGCACAGCATCAGTTGTCCTCTTGGGTAGCAGCAGCTCTGGTATAAACGCCGTCCTTCTCATACCGGGTGGAAAAGAGGGGTTCAAATCCTGTCAATGCGCGAGGAACTTTTATGGGCCTTTTTTCACGTGCTGAGTCGGTCTCGGGCGAGGGTGGCATGGTCTATTCTCCCAAAATTTTGGTTTTTCGTCCAGCAAACAAAAAATCGACCACCAATTTACAGACAATATATATGGCACAATATGGCCAGGTCGCTGATGCGCCTAAAACTCTACAACAAAGCTACATCACAGCTGTTGCTCTGCCACAAAAACTGACGATGTCATGTTTTTCACTGATGTTTTATTCGTCTAGTCCAGTTATTGAGTCATAACAGTGGGAAACTATGGAGTGACAAGTCGCGTTACATAGTCTTCAAATCAGGAGAGTAATTTACTACAGCGTACTGTGCCCACAATGAAGATGGGGGGGGGGGGCAGTTTTATGTGTGGGTTAAGTATTGTGACTCGGACTCTTGGTTGTAGTGCCAACAATCAATGCCGAGAGGGTAACCATCCATCGTCCCTCCCATACAGCAGTTACACAGAAACATGCCTTTCACATTTCAACCTGAATGGGATGGTCCATCCCATTCAGGTAGCAGTATAAAAACACGATTTGAGGAAAGTGAAGTCCAACAACTCGGGGCCCTCGTGGGTAGCTCATTATAATCACCATCCCACCCACACCCAGGTGGTGGAGACATGGGTTCTAATCCCGTCAATGACGCGAGGAATTTTTATGGACGTTTTCCGCAACTAACTTGGCTGTTAGTCTTCAATTTTTAGTATTAGCATTAGTAGAGGCGTATGATGCAAGAACGCAAGCTTACACAGCATCAGCCAAAAAAAAAAAAAAAAAAAACCTTCCCATTTCATCCACTCATTCACTCCAAACGTTTGTCCAGTTCTTCCTTAAATTTATTTAAGCTGTCAGATGGTGCGTAATCTGAGCAAAAGGAAGAATCCCATCAGCATTAAGCTTGCTCAAACCACTCAAGACCTTATACACATCAATCAGATCAACTCGCAGGTGCCTAGTCGGACTCAGGCAAGAAAGTGGGGTGGGGGGGGGGAAGTTTCCTCTCGGAAAGGGTTTTTCGTCCAGCAAACAGGTACATCAATCACAGAATCACTCAATTTACAGCTCAATATATTGACGCCCTTAGGCTTACTTACTTTGGCGTGTAAATGTGCTTAACAGATATACACACCCAAAACTCGCCTGGATGGATCAGAATCAAGATCAAAATCCGATTGAATACCCTGGGATGAACTGGGACGCAGAATCAGGGAATGGCAAATACATCTCTCTTCCACAGCTGAATTGGCAACTGTGCTGAAAGGAAAATTGGCTACAATTTCGTACTGCCTACTATACAGTGTTCCACAATGGATAAATTCAGTCGCTGGGACTATCAATTCGTGGATAGCATCACTGTCCTTCCCACAAAATGTGGAAAAGGCTTGACTTCCAATACCGTCAGTGACACAACAAACTTTTAAGTATATATATATATATTTTTTTTTTTTTCCCCACTCGTGGCTCAGTTGGCCGGAGGCGAGGATAGCAAAACTCGATTTGTCCCGGAAATTGGGTTTTCATTGGACAAAGCAGGCAAACCGATCAGAGACCACACCAAATTTATGAACATTATACACATGAGTGGATGAATTTGTTCTCGGGAAACCCTAAGGTGACTTTTTTCTTTTTCCTTTTTTTTGTCACTTGGAACAACAATGGGCTTATATCATATTAATTTGAACAAAACATTTCTTATTTTGTCAAACGTAATTGTGTCCGAATATTTTTGGAGAGACCTTTAAGAGGTTGAAGGTGCTGCGTTATGTCATTTTCTTTTCGGTCTCTTCAGTCGGGGCTGTGTTAGCCAATTTCAGAAAGAGGGAGTAGAGATTTTCCCCAAGATGTCCTTCGTGGATTTTTCGGCTAATATAACATGGAAATCGATCATTTTACAGTGCACTATAAGGATCTCAGATACCATAGAATCCGGCGTAATATGGTCTCCGTAGTCAATGTGCCAAGAAAATCCCACAAACCAACAACAGCAATGGCATCTTAACTCACTTTATTCATCTATTTCAACATATTTGTCCAAATTTCTCTAAATTTAGATAACTTTCCTACATCCATGTGATTGGGTGGAAAAGTTTTTCATTCCAACGCAATTACTCTTTGATTAAGTAAAGTAAAGATGCCTTTGGTGTTACCTAAACAACTTCAGCATTTGGTTTAACGCTGAAGGCATATTTCCTTTTTTAGAATTCACTCTTTTATATCTCACTCTGGTTGACACGCAGAAGCTCTTGGTAAGATTTATTTGCCCAGTGATTAACATTGTCACACTTCTCTGTAATCCTTTAATCCTTCTAATCTTTGTAATCAACAAGATCGCATCATAAAATCACTTCCTGTCCTTGAGCACGATTGTAGACCCAAATACATTCTGTTCTATCCTGAAGCATTTTTCCAATAATTTTCCAATAGCCGAACAAGTTCTAACATTTTCTGTACAATTATATTTAAATATGGCTATTAAATTTGCCTGAACAATGGCATTTGACTTCGGATAGCTTTGAGAATATTTACTGGAATACTGTTCAATTTTATTTATTCAAAGTACAATATTTGGTTCAATTCAAGGTTTAATAAACCCTCCAGAGTGTTCAGAAAACCGATTTCAGCTAAATTCAACTTCGTGTTCGCCTCCTAGCAATAGTCAAGATGATAACAGACATAACTGCAACACCTTCATTCTGGGATACCTGTGGCTGGAGGATTTCCCCCTGCTGCCCTTAGGGCCAATCCCCAGCTCTACCCGCGTGCAGCACGACTCCATCTCTCGGACAGGTTCTTCCCTCAGCAGATGATCAAGCAAACCCAGGCACTCGACGCCGACCTGAACAAATTCGCCATTGACCGGACATACCGGAAAAAAAATTATGACCAGCAGGACTAATCGGCAATGACTGATCTGTACCTTGCATCTGTTTCTGTCTGATTGAGCTGGTGCTCTTATCCCGATGTTAAGCCAGTTCGACCAGACCTAACTCTCGTGAGGCGTTCTCTCCTTTGTATTGAAACATGTTTTCATTTGTATAAATACCTTTTTTTCATTTTGTAAATAATTGTTCGAGTATCTCCGAAGTATCGAGAGTCTCTGAACCCCTCTCTTTATGGTCGTGAAGGGCAATAAAGACTCTCTATCTCTCTCTCTCTCTCTCTCTCTCTCTCTCTCTCTCTCTCTCTCTCTCTCAAAGATTGCTTCTTTAATTTCAGCCTTCCTGTTTTTATTTATTATATCTATAGCATTTGCCTTATACTGCTTGTATAAATTCATTTCTTAAATTTAGACTGATTTTTTTTTTTTTTTTTCTACTGCAGATACATACAGTATTGTACTTATGTCTTGTTCTTTATAAAAACCATTTCTTATCAGACACAAGTAGTTAATTTTTTAGTGCTTAGAGTTTCATAGCAGAAAATATTTTAGATTTTTTTTTAGTTTCATAGCAAAAGTCTTTTTCCTATGACTAAATTCATCTACAATGGAATATATTTTATTTTTTATTCGTGTTATTTCCAAGGTCATCATAACCCCAGGTTGCCGAGTGGAAATGATTTGACAGTATTAATCCTTTAGACAAGCGATAACCAACAGTCCAGATATGAAAGTTTGATATCGCTCCAATGAAAATTTCCAGGAGTTGGATCCACCTCCTAAAACTTTTTTGTTCCTTCTACGGCAATCCTTCACGTTATGACTGCAATCGCTAAGCGTTTTCGATTCCTTTTAATCATTGTCTATCACCACAAACTATCATGAAAATAATCCAAGATTGAAATTCTGAATAAATCTTACACAAATCCTAAAGCAAAAACCGATGAAAATAAGCGGACCTCCCCCCCTCCCCCCGCCAAAAAAAACGAGAAGAAACAAGTATATACGGAATGTTGGTGTTGTAGGATTTTAGGAGCATCAGCGACTAAGGCCATATTTCTCTGTGCATATTGTCTGTAAATTGCGTATGTTCTGAGGTCGATTTTCTGTTTTCTGAATGAAAAACTCGAGTTTCCGGAAGAGAAAAGGCGTGTGTTGTTTGGTTTTTAGGAGCATTAGCAACTAAGGCCATATTGCTCCGGGATATGCGGTGGTCATTCCCTGACCTTTCCGCATCCTCCATATTTGGTGGTGACGGGCTCGAACCCCGGTCTAATCAAGCAGCGTGTGCTATGCACAGCTGCTCCTTCCCACCTGGCTACGGAGTCGCCAAAGAGAAAAGGCCATGTTACCTTTGCCTAGGACAGACTAGCTCAGCCACGTTGTGAAAAAGGCCCATAAAAATTCCTCCCGTCATCGACGGGATTCAAATTCAGGTCTTTTCCACCCGGTGTAGGGAGAACAGCGATTTTACTAACTGTGCTACCCACGAGGATATATGGAATAAAAAGACCAATGGGACAGAAGTTATCAACTTGTAAGTGAGCATGATTTTTCCTCTTGAAAGCTCCACACGCTATAGTCCTCATATACTTAAGCTTCCTGATCATGATTCTTAGTTTCCAATATTTTAATTAAAAATATATTTTTTTTTCTGTTTATACTCCGGCACGACAACCAAGTCAGTAGAGTTTACAATAAATCGTCAATACAAATATTTATCGTATTTAGTAGTCAAGGGCTTGAACCCCGGTCCACTCAAGGAACGCGTGCTACGTACTCTCGCTCCTGACCACTGGGCTACATCAGGCCTGATTCTTGGACTGAATAGAGGGCTGTTAAAAATTATGGAGGTATAAAGGTTATATTAGAGTTTTAAAATCTTATTTGAGCAATGATTTACTAGCTCATTCGTGAAATGTATCGATCCATTTCTTTGATAAGCTGATTTTATCTAGTTGATTAGCATTGACCTGTATAACAACTGTCATATAGAACCCCTAAGAGCTATCTTATCTGCCCATTTGTATTAGTGTCCATGAATCGCGTGTCCTCTGGTCGATTTGTCTGTTTTGCTGGACGGAAAACCTTCCAAGGAAGTATGATCGCCAATGAGCATTTATCAGGCGCTACTTGCAGAGCTGCACTTGTAGTGTTCAAATAATAGTATTATTCCAGTTTAAAGAATGGAAAAACGCCTGGAAAACAATAGTGAACGGACGCAACTGCTGCCAAAAATGTACGCTGATGGAGCGAAGCGCACAACGTGTGGAGTGGGTGATTATCAAGTGCAATCCTGCCAAAAAACAGAGCAATTAACCTCTGAATTTAGTGCGGAAGCATCACAAGGCATCAGCTGCCCGCACCATGTAGAGCCCTTCGTGGATGAAACTGATCTCGGACATCAATAGGAAAAACAAATCTGCGTTCGTAAACAGGAAATCAAAGGAAGACGCAAGAGGCCTTGAGGTAGAGTCTGATGAGTCTCGATTTATGCTTTTCTGCACAGATGAAAGAAACGACAGCAAGCACAGGAGGTGTATTCATGTGAGGCATGTTTTCGTGGCATACCTTTGATCCCACTTGAGGATCAAGGGTATGCCACGAATGCAAAGCATATTTGAATATTAGGTACACATGAGTGAGATACGTGTGGAAATGTTGCATGCTACCCTTATGGGCAGTTTTCAAGATAACAATGTAACAATCCGCCGCGCCATGAGATTTAAAGCATTTGCAAGAATTCTTTGAGAAACAAAGATTTCAAGGTCTGTCCTGGCCAGCTGAAGCCCCGAATAATTATGAATTAGACAAATTATGGCCACACAGGCGCAGAGGATTTAGAACGACAGCGATCAACAACTTTTCCGTATTTTGTGACATCGCGTGGGATTCGTCTCGTCGCTACAATCATACCCTCAATACATACGAAGTCTGAAAAAATGTAGATCAACAAGGAAGCACAATGAAACGTTTTTAACTTTCAGAGCGTCTTTTATTTGCCTTACAATACACACACAATCTCATTACGAACACGCATCTTCTACGAATCTTGTCTAAAGTTTGACGTTGTTATACAAATCTAACTTTGGCTCTTAAACCTCTTCCTTCCATGGATGTGTCCGCAAATACAATGATGATGAAACTGTTTCCAGAGGATACCATCTTTGTTCCGGGTGCGATGTCTGTACCGCAGAACCTGAAGAAGATGATACGATTAGTTGGAGAGTACGTATAGCGCCATTAGGAATTGCAGTTAAAGAGTCTATCAAATTTTAATCGTTCAGTTTAAGATGACAATAGCAAGAGTAAAATAAAACTAATTTATAATACAGCTAAATTATAATAATGATTTATTATAATTTAGCTGAATTAAGGTTTTTCCCTCCATTTTTCACATGGAAAGGTGCTGAAAGATGCCCCGAAATGGCAGTCTTTGGGGGAGTGACCACATTACTTTGTAATATGTAATAAATTTATTCAATAATAAATTTACCACTGACACAACCGATACAGTAAACAGATTTCAATAAGTAATAATAATAAGAGGAAAAAAAATATTAATTCAGGGCGTTCTGAATATTAAATAATAGTATGCATTCTAGCTGTTAATTCATTAAATAAATAGCATTTCTTATTATGAAATTCTACTTACATTTTCCCATCATAGAGAGATTTGGATCGAATTTCTACCCTTTCATAAACACACTCATTGTGGTATTTATGGGATGGTCTATTCAGTCTGTTTCGAAAGCTGAAATCTTGAAATTCCACTTCAACCTGTTTATTTATCGGGCCCTGGAAAAAGTAAAGAATCTAGTATGTACAGTAGTTGTCAAAAAAAAAAAAAATAAATAAATAAAATAAAAATAAATCAAGTCGCAAAGAACACTAAATTTCGAATTTTAATTCATGCATAACCCAGGAGATGGCAAGTACGAACATAACAAAACAGAATAAATAATAAAAATAATAAATAAATTTTCTGTTTATACTTCGGGACAACCACACGGTCAGATGAGTTCTCAAGATAGAGAGAGAATACAAGCAACATCACTGTATTTAGCAGTCACGGGATTTAAGAAATTGGATAAAATTAAATATTTATGATTTAGAACTAAAAGCTTCAGGCTGAAACCCCAACATCAATCCTTGCATTTAGTCCAGATTGTAAATTGCACATAATTAATACGTTTTTAATTTATTAGTTGATATAATCTGCTACCAATATAAAGATTTCTAATAGGGTGGCTACCTGAATCCACCAACTGCAGCTCTCAGAAGGATTTCTTCTTTCCGGAAAATTAGGCGTTTCGATCACTGCTTCCTCAGTTATGTTTCCTCCACATGTTAACTCCTCTGGAAGAATGTTAACAAATCACTAAGTTAGTATCATCACAGCCAGGTCTACGGTTTATTCAGAACAGCGTTTTACCAACAGCCTGGTCGCTTCTTTTAACTGAAAGCCGAATATGAGTGAGTTTCAACTGAAACTTGGATTTCTTTACAAAAAATAGTCGGTAATATCAAGTTAAAAGATCTACAGTAATAAATAGAATCTTTTCTGTAGGAGCATGACTGGTCCTTACCGTAATAGCTCTTTGCCGCAGTTTGACAGAATTTTCCCGTAGTACCAGGAGGACATACACAATTACAGGGAGTATTTTCGTCTTTGAATGGTCCTAAATAGCCATCGTTTTTACAAAGCTCGTTGTCAGCTTTGTTCGGACATCGATCTATGAAATTATACCGAAAAAGCATGAAAGAAATAAATGGTATGTTCAAGGATTAAATAAAATTAAAGTCTGAAAAAGGACAGTGTGGAAGATTCGGTTTTAAACAGAGAATTAGCTTTTTTTAAAAAATAAAATCTGTAATGAAAACTAGCAGAAGGCGATATAAAATAAAACAGATTTGCAAAAAAGTCTAACTTACTGCTGCAACCATAGAGCATATTGGCCATCTTTACGTCTCTGAAGCTGAGACCGCTGGCTATCCCTACCAATCGCTGATTATGAGGATTCAAAGCAACAATTGTATTCTTCTGAAAGACATGGGAACTAAATGACTGAAAAAAAAAAAAATCAAATCGTCATTTATTTTTTGCAAAACTTTAACACATTAATTTTGAATACAATAAATGTTTGAAATCTCCTTATCCAAAAAAAAAGTAACAACAACAAAACAAAACACGATCCTCACCATTGGTCCATAGTGCATAATGGATCCATAATCGTATTCTATCCCTCGTGGAGATTCAAATCCTTTTCGAAACTGCGCCTCAGTCCCCGGAGATAAATTTTCCCACAATACTTTGATGTAGCTGTCCCTGTCTTGTCTAGATTGTTCGTGGTAAAAGCCAATGGCATGTCCAACCTCGTGAGCCACAACGTCCCTCTAAAACAGTACACAGTAATTAATATATCATTAATTTTTACTAATTACATAAAAAATATCAAAAATATGTATTGACACTCACGTGAGCACATCCGCTTCCTATGGATACATCTTGACCTGTAAATGGCATCTGTTGCCTTCCAATATAAGACCAACATCTAGAAAATTTGCGTGTGTAAGTGACTGTATCGATCGCATTGAAAAATATTTTGTGTTAGATAACATAAAAGAAACTTTTGAACTCAAATAAGTTCTCTTATTTTCCATCTTATCGGTAGATGGCACCACCACCACCAACTCGGCACTACAATTCTATCCATTTATTATACAGTAGTCTAAGTTTCTTACCCTGATTGGTCTGTGCGAAAGCGGATATAACTCCAGTCAAGTGACTTCTCGTGAAATCTCAGACAAGTGTGCCCCTCCCAATGATCCATAGCTTCTCGAATTATTCTTCTCGTTTCTGCGTTAACAGCTATAGAAATAGAGAAGCAGAATTACTGACCTTAGAATCTAGATATTGCATTTTCGGTTACTGTATTTCCAAAAAGAATCGGTTAGTAAAAGTTGTAACTTACATGAATGGAAGTTATATGACACCTGCCCATTTAGCCAAAGGGATAAGAAGTTGATTGTTGCTTTTTTTCCTTCGAGCCCATTTCCCGATTGGTTCAGAGGAATCACAATATCTCCCTCGATGATTTGCTCTCCTTTCTGTGTTCTTTCAGGATTATTTTCTAAAATTGATATCTGCAATAAATTAACAATGCAAAAATCGGAAAAGATATCAGGCAGTGAAACTAGTGTAAAAAATATTTTCTATTTTGTTAAAAATAGAGAATTTATTAAAAATGTAGATACTGCAATTACCTTGCGCAAAGTGCAAGGTAATTGCACTATCTTATGTGAAAAAAATAGTTTAAAAATGTGAAACTGCCACAAGGAATTGTGGAACGAAATACCTATGACCTAATATCTGTCGAAGCCTCCTCCTGGGAGGCGACTGTAGCTTTATCAGCTTCAACAACAACAAACCTCACCTTCCAGATAATAATTCAAGGCGATTAGTCTTGCAGTCCTTGACGTCATGAAACGTTTATTTTGACAGATCATTGCTCTTCCATGTGGCCTACAATGTACTCAAATGAAAAGAGAAATAAAACGAGAATGCAACCCTAACAAAAATAATTTTTCTATATTTTCTAGATTCTAGAATTTTCGCTAATCAAAATTTCCCATTAAAATAAGAAAGACCAGACACCTCATATATCCAAATTAATTGTCTGTAAAAATTACAAACTACAAATAAAGGTAACAGAGACTGCATTATCATTTTTATATATTACTGAAGAATTATGACGAAAAGCAGACTTTTCTTTGTCTCTGCACGGCAAGATTCCGTTCTAAATCTTCAGTAATTCATCAATAATTTCTTTTATTCTAATCAAAAATATCCTTTTCCTATCAGAAAACTTTATAGAAATAGCATTTTTTCCAAAGGCCTTTAGATATGAAAATCGCAAGGATGGTTTGTTTCCTGTAGGGTTTTAGGCCATATTGAGTCGTATATAATACGTCGGCGCATTCTGTGGTCGATTAGTTGTTTGATGGACGAAAATTCCGAGTTTCCGGGAGAAAAAACTATGATACCCTCGCTTGAGACCACTAACTCATCCACATTATAAAATATACTCATAAAAATTCTTCGTGTCATTGACGAGATTCGAACTCAGGTCTTTTTCACCTGGTGTGGCAGGATCGTGATTATACCAACTATGCTGCCCATGAGGGGCAAGTCGCAAGGAAAGATATTATGAATATAAGAGGATGTCTCTGAATCCTCCATTGTATTCTACCTAATCTTGATTGGGTTCCGGACGTTGATACGACAACATTTGTAAACAGGTAAGTGCCGCTCTTATTTAGTGAGGATTTTAGGAACATAAGCTAATTATTGACTCCCGCAGAATTGCTTACATTTGTCCACTACCGTTCTTTTGGAAAAATTACCCGCATCCTGAGACGAATCTCGGCTGAGTCCTTTGCACTTAAAAACTGCATAAACAAATTGATCCTGTTTTCAGAATAATAAACTGATTTCAGAGTGGAATTTGTTACACTATGACCTCCCACAGATTACGGTTTATCACCTTCTCATGTCACACGACTGTTTATTCCTTTTCCTATTAATCCTACTTCACAATCCTATCCTTAGGTATACATATTCAGATGTTCACAGGACTCTTCAGAGTGTACGCAAGCTGAATGCGAAATTTTATCATTATATCTAGTATGAAGGCGTACTATCCTTCTGAAGTCATGGCGCAAGTGTCCCACGACTTTTAGTAGGGCACGGTATGCTATTCACTGACCTAAGAAGAGAGATGACTTATTATATACTTATTTACAGATCTGATGTCTTACCTTATAGAGTGCAGATTCCTCCATAAGATCATCGTTACTGACCTGGAATAAATAAGAATTACACATGAAGTGGGTTTGTTTTGGTACCAATAAAATTATAGCGGCAAATAATTGAAAAGTTGCAACAATCTACTTATATTCCACCACTGCTGCACATATTTTTTGTTCTTTTATAATCAAAATTATAATGATACCGGTAGATGGCACCACAATAGATACAGCCTTCTCATTCCTGTCCATATCGAGTAAATGAATAGGAATGTGAAGGTTAATCAAAAACTTCGCCATTTAGGAGGGGGAAACTGCAAGGTTTAAATTTTTTAACAAAATCTCTTTGAAATGAAATGCACTTGTCTAGAGGTGATAAAAATGGTAAGGAAAATACAATTTACTCCTCCAAAAAATAGGTAAATGGTTTCTTCGTTCAGGGGCCTATTGGAAAACGGCAATTTCGCGTAGTTTGCATGGTCGGGAAGACCCTGTTTGTAGGAAAATGTCTTCTTGGAAGCAAAAGCCTAAACAGCCTTCGGAGAACCGAACAAAAGCGTGGGTTTGTCGTCGTTGGGTTTTTAGGCGCATATGGAACTTAGACCATATTGCAACGTTGTGTATTATCTTTGTAGAGTGTAGGTATGTAAGGGCAGATCTGCATATTTACGGGATAAAAAATACATCTTTTAAGGGGGGAACCCTGCCTACCCACCTCCGATGGTTAACTACAGAGATCGGCTAACTGCAGCCCTGACTGAAGAAGCCGTTACAAATTCCCTCGGTCTGTGACAGAACTGGAACTCGGACTTCTCCAAATTTCACCATCACTTGATAGTAATGAAACATTATACTATCACGGATGGCTGTAGGCTAGTATTGGGCTCGATGAAGTCATTAGGGAATAAGTGTTTGTAATTCGTTCTTTGCATTTGATCTCATGATCGAAATAGTAAGCCAATGTTCTATGGCAGAGGTCGGCAACCTTTTTTGAGTGAAGAGCCATTTTTGATTTAATAAAAAAAAAAAAAAAAAAGAAGAATCCGACGAGCCGCACGCACCTCAGCTCAAGCTGGGATGAGGGTGGGGGAGTTTTTTAAGAACTGGAATAGAGTGGGGAGGTTTTCTAATAAAAAAATATATTTTTTGAAATATTATTTATTAATACTGAAAAAAATGTAACAAACATCCAATTAGGTACATTAATGTGACTTTTACTATTGAACTTCTTGAGCGAGTATGGCGTAATTTTCATCTTTAAACATGCTGAGAGACTCGCATTGTTCAGCGGTTTCTTCATTTATTTTTAATATAATTCATGTTCGAAAATATTTACTCACTGAAATACGTAGCTTGTCGTACATATGAGCTAAAAGTTAAAGAGACGCGGGTTGCCGACCCCTGTTCAATAGTAATGAACTGAATTTTTTTCCGAACAGTTCCGAATTCAAATGGAACTGTTCTGAAAGTGCAGTTAGTTTCTGTTGCTGAATTCATTAGAAAATGAAAAAGGGATCCCGTAATATCTGTTGCACATCAGCAAGCATTTCCTGTAGTGTGCTTCTCAAATGAACATATTTCAAGAGAGTAAGCACTTTAGATGTCCCAGTTTTGCATTTTCCATCGATATGCTTCATGCAAATAATTAAAAAAGCAATGCTGACATTTCACATCTAGTTCTGGAATGGACTATACTTGTGGCATTTAAATTTTCCATCGGATACAGTATTCGAAGTCAAAATACAAACTTTTTGATAACTTTCGTAGTTAGTGATTTCTATTGGAAAAATTGCCATTAATGTAATGATGGTTCAACCGGATTGCACTTAATCCAAATTAAAAGCATTGGGTGGCACTTAGCACGTTCTTCGTAATACAATGTACGATAAACGGAAGTAGGAAAACAGTGGGTGATGCCACACAACTCAATATTACAATGCATGGGTTTGGAAGCTATGTGCAAATTTCGCAGGATGCTTACGCTTTTCATTTTCTATTCTAGAAATGAAAAGCGTATTTCATTCCTGCAGCTACTTGGGTTTCGTTTAATCAGAAGCTTAACTGCTTCTGATTAAACAATTAGAAGTCAGCCTGTATTAAAACAAGAATACTTGCCATTTGTAACATTATTACCAGAGCATGTGAAAATAAGTCTCCCCTCTCTCTTTCCAGAATAGTACTACCAAAGCGTCAATATGTTCGTTTTTCTTGCTGTGAGAAAAGCTTCACGAATTTATCACAAGGTCATAGGTATGTTTGTCAATATGGTGGACAGCATTATGTTTTCTCCTCCTGCATGACAATGCACGGCCTCACACGATTAAATTTCCAGACTTAAGTATTCTACATTATCCACCATGCAGCCAGATTTGGCTCCATCAAACTTTACTCGAAGTTAAGAAACATTAGTGAGGGTAAAGTTTTTAATCGGATGATGCAGTGGACGTAATTGTGAACCGTTGGTTTCACCAACAAGACGCACAATTCTATGATGGTATCAGTAATTGAGCGCGGGAAGAAGAGTATGGATCGCAGAGGTGGCTATATTGAAAGTTCACAGTGTTAAACCAATTAATAAACATCAGCGTATCACGTGCAGTACACTGGTGTTCAAAGAAAGTGCATCACCCCTTAAAATTGTAATTGTCGTCCGAATAACGTAAGTATATGGCAATTTTTCTTACGGATGCATCAGATAAGATTGACACGCGTAGGTGATGACGTAATATTGCATCAGCTGTTACTTTCAGCTATATAAGCACGCTCTGCAAGAGTTGCAGTCATTCCTTGCTTATGTCAGGATGGCTAGTTACGTGCAGTTGACGTCACGAAGAAAGAGTGCTATTGTTGCTTTACGTGAGGAAGGATGTTCTTCCCGTCATATTGCTTATAGAGTGTCTTGTAATCAGTCGACAGTGAGTACATTTCTTTCCAAACTCAAGAATACTGGTTCTGCTGATAGGAAAAAGGAACCGGACGCAAACGAGTCTCTACGCCAAAACAGGACCGCGTTTTGAAGCGCTTATGCCTTAAAAACCGTAAAGCTTCTTCGTCTGAGCTGAAAAGAGAATGGGAAGAACATAAAGGAGTAGTAGCAAGTGCAGTAACAGTCAGAAGACGCCTCTTCAAAAATGGACTTGTAGCCCACCATCCTAAGAAGAAGCCCCTCCTCACACAAAAAATGTTTCATTTTTTGTGTGAGGAGATTAATTTGGTGTAAATAGCATATCAAATGGACCCCCGAGCAGTGGAAGTCAGTTATTTTCTCGGACGAGAAGAAATTCAACCTGCATGGCTCTGATGGGAGACAAACGATTCGCCGTAGATGTGAAGAATACCATCCAGACTGTATGGTGAAATTCCCTACCAGCCAAATGATATGGGGGTGCATTTCGTATCGCGGAGTAGGTTTATACCCGCAGTTTATAAAAGGTTCCGTAAATGCTATTTCTGTAAGAGATTCTATAAGGCCTCAAAATGGATACCTGGCTATATTGGAAGGCAAATTGCTACCAACCATTAGAAACCATTTCAACCTGACAAGTAACTGCATCTTTCAGGACGACTCTGCTCCTTGTCATCGAGCGAAAAGTATAAGTAGGCACTTCTGTAGTTACTTTAGCTTCATTTCTGCATTAGAGGTTCGACAGTAATCTGTTTACATTTGTTACAGGCGAAAAAATGGTTGGAAGAACGATCCATTACAACTCTTAGCTGGCCAGGAAACAGCCCGGACCAGAATCCTATAGAGAACTGTTGGCATCGTGTGGAATCTGCAGTTGCCAGAAAGAAACCAAAGACCCTTCGTAAACTTCAGGAAGCCATCGTAAACTTCAGGAAGCCATAATTCATGTTTGGAACCACGAACTATCAGTTGATTATCTTCAGAAATTGATCTTGTCAATGCATCGACGGTGTGCTGTTGTCATCAGGACCAGAGGCGGTTCAACTAAATATTAGTTTGCACCTGGTGAACTTTTCATTTTGTTTTCCATTTAAAACGATAAACTGAAGCAATCTGAGGGGTTCTGATAAGATTTCAGCCATAATTGTCGTGTTTACCAAAACTGTTGTATAAAGGTTGCAAATGCTCATTTTGGAATATTTTGAGAGCACCTGTCAAATATTACTTAGCTTTGCCTTAACTATTAATAAATATCTTTTGTTTATATTTCTATTTGTGATGCTAGTCATTAATGTAACATACCATCGCGAAAAAGTGTTAGGAATGTGAAATTCCTAGGTGATCCATTTTCTTTGAACACCAGTGCATATTCCTGGTTTTATTTCACTGTAAATACCCTTACCACATTCCGAGAAAAAATAACAGGTGTCTCTTTTCATTATGATAGCCAATCAAAAACATTATCGCGAGTGTTATTTGCAGTAACATCCATCACCGTCATTATTGAAGCCATCGCTATTACGAATTTGATTAATTAAAATCCTAATATAAATTTTGTAAATGTCTTATTTTTTTTTTTTAATAAACTCCAAAATTTCGAGAAAAAGGACACGGAAATACGCAACAAAAGTTGAAATCAATTTAAGTACGCACCTCAGCGGATGGTTTTTCTTCTATGGCGTTTTTCTGAAAATAGAAATTTTAAGCCTTAAAATGAAGGAAAATACTACGCGATGATGTACCTTACATTAACATTAAAGCTATATTTATTTTATGACATTATTTCTTGTACACTACAGAATTATACTTTTCCTGCCTCTTATTATGCTACCGATATGAAATATTGTATTTCGACAAGTGGTTATAGATTTATAACCACCTGTTATAAATGCTTATACAGTACAATGCACACTTTGTATGTAAATAAAATGTATATTTGATATAAATATTTGCTTCTGTAAGCGCTAAGTGGCATTATTTTTAAATCGTATAACAATATTGATATTGGGTTTCCAACCCAACGTCAATATTCTATAAATTATGTGTATTATAATTTGGGGGGAAAATTCAATTCAGCAAATCATATATACCCTGTGCAATAAAAACATTATGAGCACCTCCCTAATAGTGGGCATGTCCTCTTTTTGTCACCAGTACCGCCACCACAAGGTGATGAGTGGAGATTCTATGAGGCCTCATGTTCCACGAGGTATGGTGTACCATATCTCTAGGACTGCTTCCCGTAAATCTGCGACAGGAGGGTCCAAACGCCGGATCTGTCGATCCACGTAATCCCGGATATGTTCTGTGGGGTCATCCAAGGAATTCGGCGGCCAAGGTAGCACTTGGAAGTTAGGTTCGTATTTGGCGAACCACTCTTGAAAAATACCTGCAAAGTAGCAGGATACATTATCCTGCTGGAACACGCCTGTGCCATCAAGGAAGACAGTCAGCATGAAAGGATGTACCTGACCAGCTACAATGGATAGGTAGTTTGTAGCATTCAGAGTGCAGTCTAGGGATATGAGGGCTCCAAGAGATTCTCAGGAAAATATCCCTAATACCAAAACACTGCCACCAACTGCCTGTTTCTGTTGGACCAGGACATCGGAGTGATTCATCTTCGCTTTTTCACGGTATCCCCCCCATCTGCCATCCAAATGGCATAGCAGGAAACGTGATTCATCGACAACTTTTTTCAGGTCGTCAATGGTCCAATTACCCGTCATAATGCAAACTTTAGGAACGCTGTCGATGGATAGCAGTAAGCATGGGTACCTTGACTGGGTGTTTAAATGGAAGGGACCAAAAGGAGGAAGGTTCGTTGATCTTGGAAACACTGCTGGTCGTCCTCTGGTTAAAGCCCAAGGTTAGCCATTGCATTGTTTTCCGTCTACCAACTGGCACAAGGTTGGACAGCCTACCTACACCACGACCATCGATGAGGCATGGGCGCTGGCCATTGACCCATCGACTGCTGCTCTGTTCACTGTTCGTCCACGCTTGGGACACCTTAACTACAACACTTCGCGAACAGATTCACAGTTTCCATAATAATGCTCCCCTTCACTTGGTACCCGAAAATTAATTTTTCGAAGTCGGTCGGAACATGTTCCTTGTCCATGTCGATCAAGTACTTTGTATGGACCACAAATCTGCAATATGACATTTACCGGTTCCCACTGCGACACGTGTGCCACCACGAACAAAAGAACGACAGATTATTAAAACATGAGGCTGGTCATAATGTTTTGACTGGACATGTAAAATAAGCCAACTCTGTAAAAAATTCAATAAAAAAAACTATTGCAAATTTATTCGTAAGAAAATATGTTAAAAGATCCATCAGAGTTTCATTGTTTATCGAAATATTTCTTAGAACGAAGCCATCCTCATTATTTCAAAATGAAAATATCAAAGAACATAATGGTTTAAAAAAAAATAAGCTTAAGCGATGCATTTTTGAAAAAAAAAAATCTGCATTTTGAAAAAAAAAAAAAATCTGCATTTTGAAAAAAAAAAAAAAAAATCGGCATTTATTGAGTACTGAAAGAGTAGAAATATTTCAACTAATAACATAATCAAATAGTTCACCATCACAATACTTACAAGAAGCGGGTCAGTCCTGCCAGAATAAGCCTCAAATATGCCCTTAAAAAAAAACAAAATAGAAATTCATCATACATTTATCGTATTATTTAACAAACACACACAAGGTCATACAAAACCAGGTTTGGAATTACAAAAAATTTGCTTCTGGAAAGAAAAGAAACAATCTTATAAAATTTTTCCACATTTTACCAATCCAATCATCTTATATCTTCTGTTCATTAGATATTACATTCTAAAATATCATACTTCGTTTTTACGATGACAATTTTTGCGTACATTTATATACATAAAAGATATATACAAAAGATTTTCCTCTTTTGTGTGCATATACAGTAATACCCCGACTTACGCGAACTCGGAGTTACGCGGTTCTTAATTTTTTCGATTGGTGTATATCTAAAATTAGCTTACCAGTGATTTGGAAGTCAAATCATAAAGCTTGGGTGACAGCTTCCGTTTTTGAGGACTGGTTTGGTCACCACTTCATACCCGAAGTCGAACGTTATTGCAAGTCTAAACAGATTCCATTTAAAGTGATGCTTCTTATTGACAATGCACCCGGTCACCCTCCTGCCACCCTAATTAATTTCGACCCACGTGTGAAAGTTGTGTTTTTGCCTCCAAACACAACCAGCTTGCTTCAACCGATGGATCATGGAGTCATCAAACATTCAAGGCTTACTACACGAGGCGTTCGTTTGCACGTCTGAATGAAGCTATGAGACAAAACAGTGAGATATCTGTTAAAGACTTTTGGAAACAATTCAATGTTTTAGATGCTGTAAGAATCATTGAAGAATCTTGGGATGAAATTCACAAAAAACATTGAATGGTGTCTGGAAGTAACTTTGTCCATTTTTTTTTTTTTCAAAACCGAGACGAAAACAACGCCAGAAACTGATCATGTCGCTCATGTGATAGAAGAAGTTGTTAATCTTGCCAGGCAATTAGATTTAGAAGTCAATGGTCATGATGTCAACGAGCTGTTGGATTCAAGAGTCAGGAGCTGACAATGAATGAGCTCATAGAGATGCGTGAGCTAAACGTCACTGATGTATCCGACACTTCAGACCCAGTTCCGCCAGAAAAGCACATGACAATTGCAAGCTTGACATAAGGTCTCAGCTCAATTGAAAAGGGCTTAAAAATTTCAGAAAACAGACTCCAACGAAGTACGCGTTATAGCTACAAAGCAAGGAATAAAAAAATCATTAGCTTGCTACGAAGAAATTCTGCATGAAAAAAAAGAAGGCGCTGTGTCGTCAGACGAATTTGTTAGATTTTATGAAGCCATCGAAATAACTTTTTTACGTAACTCATTTATTTTTTAATACATATTTTGTATTAATATGTATAAAGAACTGCAATTTTATTAAATATTTTTCTTCTAAACTAGTGTTTTTGTTAGTCCTTGGTCCCAATTAAACAAAATTTATATGTATTTATATGCAAAGTTGTACCCCGACTTACGCGAATTCGACTTAAACGATTTTCGTCGGACCCACCTATCGCGTAACTTCGGGGTATTACTATATATATATATATATATACGCAAATAGTTTTTCCTGGACATTATAGGTTTCAATTGTGAAACAAAGCCAATAAAAATTTCTCACAGACGGGATTCGAACTCAGGTAGAGAACTCTTATTGTTACAGTCGAATCTTGGATTCCATTTATATTCTAGTTTTCTATTTTACGGAACCTCTACCATAGTTTCATAACCAATCACTTAAATTAAATAAGATAGACATGGCCACTTTTTATTAATTTAGAAAACTACCAATAGAGGGCACTGTAACTTTAGATAAAAAATCACATTTCACCAAATGTAGGTAATCGGATTTCAGTAAAGCGTAACCTGCTTTCATAACAGCTACAATACTCACTTGCACAAGGGCAGCTGTATAGAGAAGCGCAGTGACTGAACCCATGATTCAATCACGGAAGTGGGCTTCGAACCAACTGCTTTATTTATATACACAAAAGGTAGGCAGGTTGTTAGTAGCTATCTTTGCATCTCTGTCTGCGCACTACCCTGATGTGTGCCGCTATCGTGTTTTAATTACTGTCTCGGAACAGCAGCCACAATTATGGAAGGTGTAATACCGGTGGGACTTCCTCGAAGTTATGGTGGAAATATAAAAACAAGGATGGTAAGTAAATCAGGCAACCATCATATTATGACAGATTTATGAAGAAAACACGATTTTAGAAGGGCTATACTTAGTGGGATTCTCAGAAAGGGAGAGATCAGGTTGTTTTCTGTTAATTCAGTCACAGCGTGAATTCAATTTAGCCCTTGTAACGGCTAGCAATCCCAAAGTGGCTGCAAAGGTTATCACACGTTTCACCAGTTCTTATTCCCAACGAGAAAGAAGAGGAATGTTCCAGTAACATTTTCCCCCCTTTCTCCCGTCTTCTCCTTTCACAAATAATCGTATAGAGGATACTGTAATAGTAGTAATTTGGTGTGGGCTCATCCCATTCAATTTGCAACTCCGAACTGCGCACCTTTTCTTCTCTCCATTCAGCGCGACGAGTAGCGAACAATTCCCTGCTGTTCCCTAAACATAAGTGGGTGTTTATGTTAATGTTTAACGAGAACAAATGGTTGCCGACAAATTAAAGGAACACTTAACTTCTATGTAGGGCTGACGCACATCACTGAGCACCCAATTGCTTTTAAGCGATTGTCTGGAAAGGATCCGTTTCTAATGTGCAAAGTATGGTACCGCAGCTGGTCAATCCGGTTTCACTTGCCTACTGTGCACAAACAACAAACATACATATATAAAAGGGAACTTCCGCTGTAGCATCTGGGATATTTTTACCTGTCCATTATGCTTTTCGAATATCTTCGTATCATTGATGATGGCGATGTCAATATTTCAATTAGAGAAAGACACTCTCTTCTGTATCCATATTACAAATGACCTTTTCTCAATGCTTCATTTTAAGTATTACCAATACTTTGATTTATTTTCCATAGATAGCACCACTCTTTATTTGTTCATTATTAGAAAAGTATCTGCAATATGAGATTAGTTAACGGTGAGGAAAAAATACTTTTACAAAAAAAAATTTGTTTCAAATTTAAAATAAATTGAAAATAATTTTGTTTTGGTTTCTCTTCTGGCAGGCATTACATGTATATATTATCTAGCCAACTCAATACTATCCAAAAACCAGGCCCATGCACTTGGTATACCAGTACCCGTCAAGGGGCGAAAAAAATCTCATAATGGAAAAAAAATTGTTTATAATAATAATAATAACTGCCAAAAAAAGTAGTCACCAGTTTGGAAAATGTCTTCTGGAATTGATAATATAATATAAACTCGAGTCAAGTGAAAACCCCCTGGTTTGCCATGTCTGCTAGCGCTAAATGCACATATAATGCTCATCAAAGCAGTTAATCAAGCTCATGCTTGATCAATCAAATTAATCAGATCAATCAAGTTAATCAAATCAAGCTCAAGCTATAATAATGGACGGTCCAAAATTAAAACCTTTTAAATTTCTTTGGGCGATTAACATCTATATGTTAAATTAATTATAAATGATATATTAAATATTACCAACGTACGAAGCAACACAAATTGAAAAAGGACAGGTTGAAAAAGGAAATTGCTGAGTCATTTACCAAGTTATAAACACCCGACATAGTGCATTTAGCGCTAACAGATATAGTAAAACAGGAGTTTTCACTTGACCGTCAACTGTGGTCTTCTCACTAAAACCCACACAAACAATAATTCAGCCAGCGATTGAAGGAGTTTTGATCCCCCGCGTCGAAAAGCAAAGAGATCTTTGATCTTTGACTGAAAACTAAAATTCCATCTTCATATAGAAGAGCTCCGTGTCAAATTCAATAGGAAACGGTGAATTGCCAAGTAGCACTTGCTACATATTCAGAACAGAAATCTGATAAAAATGTATATAAGGACGATGATTTTCGAAGGCGTAGTATGGAGTAGAGTTGTGGGTCTTGGCTGCAACCACAACAATTAAACCATCAAACGCCGCAGAACACTGGCTCCTGAAGTGGGCGACCTGGAAGTGTCGTCTCGCAGCACACAACACCGATGGCCAAAGCGCTGAATTTAATTAGATTTTCAGCCTTAATCCACGAAAGAAGATTAATCTGCACCATCAAAATGATCGTTGAGAGAAACTCAACGCCCAACATTTGGGATGCCGTGTGTTGGCGGATTCCCCAACCAGCTGCCCTCTCCACTTCCAAGCTTATTGCTCTCTCTTCGAGGCTACATCTTAAAGATCGTTTCTTCCCTTATCATAACTCCATCTAGTTCAACTCCTGGATGCCGACATGTGTAAAATCATAGAGCGCAAAAAAGTATAGATGGCTCATCTTAGATCCGCACGTTGTTTCCACAGCTATCAACTGATCTGAGACCGTTTCGGCTCGATTAACAGTCTCACGGAAAACCTGACTGAAGAAAAACTATCTTTGTGTTATGTACTTACCATATGTTATAAGTTCCAGCGAGATGGTATCTCTGCCGCTGTTTGTTAACCACTGGCTTAGTGCCGTGAAGGATTTGTAAAAGCAAAGGTTCATAGGTACCTGCGTGTACCTATGAACCTTACAATAAAGATCATATTTATTAGAATAATTGCGCATGCGTACAAAGATGCATAAGAAAACAATACAGTATAATGTTCTGATGCTGAATAAGAAACTAATTACGAAATGCTCTTTAAGTTACTTTAATTTTCGCGATAATCTATCGAAAGCCGGATATGACTGACTGGATTATCACTCTTCTCCACGTTCCTACAACCAATACGATTTTTGTTCTATAAGATAATACGGTTGATAGTTTAGCGTCCTACTAAGAGTCCATCGTACTGTACCTTTGTTGAAAGTCGCCCTAATCCTTGCAAGCAGTTCAACCTCACATCTGCTAGCTGTAAATTACTAGTCGCTAAGCCAGATTTTTTAGTCACCATGGCAACTGTGTTTGCCGAGCCCTGTCAATAAGTAATATTAGTAATATTAAAATTATTTATAGGCAACGTTTCTGAATGCGCTATGGCAAACTGTCATCGGGAAAAGGTTGAAGAATTCACATACACATTAGCATAACAACCACACAATCTGGATACTTTTTTTTTTTTTTACTTTTGAAATTACTAGATGATTTTTCTGGGTATCCTACGCTATTTTTCCATTTGAAGAGATAGAAACCACTCAAATTATAGGCACTATTCATTTAGAACGTTTGTATTTCTATTGCGATTTGCACGATTAGTATGGTAACCGGATTTTAGTAAGCATAACTTATTTTGATAACAGATGATTCTTCTATATACAAGGATAGCTGTATAGAGCAGTTTTGATTGATTTATTTTTATTGCGATTCGTCGTTTATCGAAACAAGATGGTCACCAAACACATCATTAGCACCACACGCTTATCTAGAACTCATACTCTGTCAGCACAAATAATATTCAAGTAAATGTGGGGGAGCCCTAGGATATTATGAGAAGAGTATTTTTATTTTGAGCAGCTGTCTTGAAAAAGAAATTGAAATTGCTCCCATTACTCATCAAGAAATATTAGAAAGTTAGCGCCATTCTTGTTGGAAACGATTGATTAAATCGGACTACTTCGAATAAAATAATATACAATATAGAGAGAATACAGGAATATTACCGTATTTAGTAGTCACGCAAGCTTGAACCACGGTCACTCAACCTTGTTAGGAGCATTCCCATGTACATATGCACCTATTGTATTTGGACATTTTTTATTGTATTTTTTATATTTGGACATTTTAAAAATATTCGTCGAGCCATTCCAAATTTCATTAAAATCGAACAAATAGAAATCAGGCAATTGCCATTTCTTCTTTTATTATTTCTGAGGTATTATTAGCTTTAGATAGTCCGTGCATGCTTAGCGCGTATTGTATAAGCCTCGTGAATGTGGTGTCGCTTGTGAAGAGATATATAAAGAGAAAAGAGACTTAAAAAAAAAACGATATGGGAGAAGAATAATAAATAATATACAGTTGTAATTAAATTAAACGGCTAAGTTTAAAGAATATAAAACCACAGAGTTTTATTAAGTGTTCAATAAAGTTATCATCTTAGTAATTAATATAAAGAGAAAACTGTATTTATTTTTCACTTCTATTAATCAAAGATAAAGAAAAAAATCCATTTAATTCAAGAGAAAAAAAGAAAAAAAATCAAAAGCGCCTGACATGTAACGCACTGGGTATATTAACTAACTTGTGAATGTATTATACAGTAACAAAACCGTTCTTGAATATTTGTTTATGATATTGGCCTCGAGCTTGACATCTACAAAGATAAATCACAGATCATTAGAATGTCTCAACAGGAAATCGAGTTTATAATATTAACGACAATTAAATGAGTTAAAATCTTAAATATAAAATTAAATAATTCATGCAATTTGCGCAATTGATTAACTAACATTGTAAACGAGGATAAGCATTACGCTAACGGATGAAATAGTAGTGTAATGGATAAGATAGTTTCAAGCGTGTAATGATTACTCCAACTATACGTACTCAAATCCCGACATAGTCATTTTTTCCCTCTCTCTCTCTCTCTCGCTTTCCTTGATTATTTTGAGAGAATAATTGAGTTCTTGTTTGTTGGGTTTTAGGCGCATCAGCAACTTAAGCCATATATGTCTATAAATTGCGTGTGTTCTGTGGTCGGTTTGCTGTTTGCTGAAAGAAAAACCCGAATTTCCGGTAGGAAAAACCATGCTATCCTCGCCCGAGACCGATTAACTCAGCCTCGTTTTGAAAAAGACCCATAAAAATTCCTCGCATCACTGACTGGATTCGAACTCGTCTTTTCACACCCAGTGTGGAGAGGACGGTGATTATATCAACTGAGGGTCGAGAAAAGTTGAACGAAGTGATATAAAAGAGAAATACAATTATAAAAGTATATCATTGAGTAGGGAACTGGAGCGTTATAGTTGACCTTTATATTACTCGTATCTTTAATTTGGTAATAAAATATTTTTGGAAATTTGACTTTCTTGGAAGATATTTGAGAATATGTGCTGGTAAATGTTAGGGGTTAGTACAGTACTATACTTGTAAATTTTGTATTATTTAAAAAAAAAAATTCATATGGAAGGCAGTACTTTAAAAATCTTGCCTACCCAGAACCCTCAATGTTACCAAGTTATGTACGTAAGGCCTACGCAAAACTAGACTTTGACACTCCCTCTCTATCTGTATCTCGTTGCCTCATTCTTTCATGCAAAGCATAAAAATAAAAACCTGCTCAAACTTTCATTTTCTCTAATTCAGCTTTATCAGTACTGTACTGTACTTGTCATTTATTGGATGTATTATAGCAGAGAGAATTTCTAAAGACGGATCAAAGTCATTCGCAACGCATTCACGCTAAAATTCCACCCTTCTCATCAACAAAATATTGGTTTAAGAAACGCAATGCTTACGTAAGTCAGTACCACGAATTATGTAGGTGAAAGAATATGGAATGAAAGTGAAAGAGAACGATTGAGAATTTCTTTCACTATAGTTAAGTAAGCTTCCACCATGTGCCTATCAACATCGGCTTGCGTGACCACTGGACAGCAGGTTTTGGAAGCGCAAATCTCTTTTCCAGACATATCTTTCGAAAAAAACACATTGATTGAAGAAAACCCATTATTGCAGCTTTAATCCAAGAGTATAATCGTCACATCTGACATCTACCATTCCCAAGAACGAGCATGCGCTGTAAAAAATTTCTAATTACACCGAACCTATGCATCTAAAAAAAGAGATGGCATGGAAAAGGGCGAACTAATCCTTTAAAGGCTACCATTTTTCCTAGTCGCACTTATATAGATCAAGGAAATGTATGGCGATCTGCCCTCCGACCCTGACCATAGCAACCGTTGCTATGGTGTGGATGGCTCATTATGTTATTCATCTTTGGTGGCACGGTGCGTGTTATTATTATTCCTTTTATAAAACGCTCGGTTCATAGTATGTTGTTTTTCTTTCTTAGCTCTCCCCGTCAAGCGTCAATAGCTCATTGGTTCGTTCGTTGGTGACCCTGCGTTCCAGTAACCCGTCGAGCGAAATTAAAGACCATTGCGACACAGCTGGGGCTCGGTTAGATGTCATTTTAACAACGAGGAGTGCTTGCATGGAGAAATTGAAGCAAATTAGACTTCCCACTTCCTCAATTAGTGTTGATTGGCCTCCTAGCAGGATCCGAGAGACTGATCTGAGGGCGCTGGAAGGTTAGTATCCGCTAGGAGGTGCTGTTTCGCCCTATGACTTAGAGTAGTTATTTATTAGGCTTAATAGTCGGAATGATCTTTAAATTGAAAGTATTCGAGATCTTTTATTAGGCGGTTTTATTCTGGATTTGGATTAAAATGCGACATGGTTTCGGAGTTTAGAAATTGCAGGGAGGATGAAGGGCAATATTTAATTGGTATGACAATGTACAACTATTTCTGGCTGCTTACTTCTCTGGGTGTTTATCCTTAATAATATTAAAGAAATAGCCGAGGGCTCGGTATTCACGTGCAAAACTCCACAAATCTATGCACGGGCACAGAATATAATATGCGAGTAAAATGGCTTAATACAACAACAGAAATGTGTGAGAACAATTTGCACCCTTGTGGATAGCGTAGTGGAACAGTGTCACTGTTCTTCACAGATGTAGAAAAGGCCATGGTTCGATTACCATCGCGGCTAAGTTGAAAAGTACTTTCAGCCAAGACGGTAGGGGGTTTAAGTTTATGTATATGTCACCGGCAAAGTGTAGAATCCAGGCATTGCATAGAATTCCTAGGAATTTTATACATTGCCTAGGCCATCTGTGAAAAAGTCTGAAATTGAAACTGAACTGAAAACTCTCCACTGTACATATGTACAGTGGAGAGCTTCAATTTGTATATGTTACCGGAAAAGTGTAGAATCCATGCACCTCTTACCGGATACTGTACACTAAGCTCTCCACTGTACATGTGTACAGTAAGAGAAGTACAGTAAGTCTCTTTGTACATATGTACAGAGACTGTTACACGTACTGCAAGCTTCTTTTTTTCTAAGCCAAAGATTGTGACAAATGAATTGGGCTGCGTTATTTGGATTGCAACGAAGGCAATAATACACTCAGTGTCAGAACAAAGAAGCCCCATTCTGGAAGTTAATGGAACTACTTAAAAGTATGAATGTCAATGCATCGGATGAAAGACTATATGTAAATGATGAAACAGACTATATGTTGGAAGCGAAAATATGCAGGATAAACAGCCACTGAAGTGGTCAGGGGCGCGAGTGCAGTAGCACGCGTTCTTTGAATGGACCGAAGTTTCAAGCCTGTGACTGCTAAATACAATTAACGTTTGTATTGATGAGTTATTGTAAACTCTACTGACGTAGTGGTTGTGCTGGAGTATAAACAAGAACATATAAATGTAAATATGCTATATTAGTTAGAAAAGGAAATGTTGGTGAGTCAGTTGGTTGGGCTCTGTGATGCTGAACAGATCGTCCATCCAGTGAACTGCTATTCATATTAAACTATATCCTAGGACAGTAAGCCCACGTCGGCACTAGTGGATATCAGAACACACAACTATAGTCCAGTGTTTACAATGGCCAGACAAACGTCAGAGTGTGAAAACTAAATAAATTTCCAAGGCTATAGATGACAATTTTTGCTCTTTCACCCACTGAAGAGATTTTTTCGATGTTTTAATTTTCTCTAATTCTTATCCTCTCTATAATGGGTTAGAGATGATCTAAATGTATCTTTAAGACAGCCAGTTTCAATAAGCACTGTTATTAACCGACTGATAGAGGCCGGGTTGAATTCATTCATCCTGTATGCTATAAATGCATTTGTTCCAGTGAAGAAGTTCCTCAAAAAAAAAAAAAAAAAAAAAAAAAGATGCCAAAGAAGATGATAAGGGAGGTTAAGGGTTTAATTGAGAAAAGGAAAAATCATCGGATAGTTACCGACTATCCGCAGATACTGATTTATATGAGTATTATAAGTTTTTGTCATTCAAGCGTATATGCAACAAACCCATGGAGTAAGACAGACGAAATCTGAATACGAAAATTCACTAGTAAAGAGAGCTAAAAATGGAGGGAAAGAGTCCTTTTTGTACAAAAAAAAGGGGGGCGGGGGAGAAGAGAAGAGAATGAATATAGTCATAATGCAGTAAACATCGCAAAAAGGCTGCATGCGAGGGTATACATAATCTCGTTTGGGATGTTAATGAAATCATTAGACCCAGGGACTATTCTCCTGGAGTTTGATTCTGCAATAGCAAAGGAAACGTCAGGGGGGGGGGGGATTTTGTCGGCATGTAAATAGTTTGGTGAGCGTCCTGAGATTTCTGTAGTGATGATATAATTCTAGGGCGAGGCGCACCAAGATTGGGGCAGGGAGTTGACGTGAGAGGGTATTTTGAAATAACTGAGCCACCAGGTGATCCAGTATTCAATTCCCAATAACAAGTTGATACTTTGGGCTCTCGACCGGATAAACGAAGCATAAAGTACAACAGATTATACATATTTTTGTATATACTGCGTGATTAGTTTGCCATTTAAGAATCAGGCCAACTCTTGGTGGTCGCTCCAAACTGCTGCCACGGTTTTCGACTTTGTGCTTCTGAAGTGTGGAAAGAAGGAAAGGTTCTTATCACAGATGGCTTAATTCACACCTCATGCGCTACAATATGATCTCATCGCAGTGCAAAAAGTGATACGTAACAACTGTCTAGCCATAAGTAAACAACAAGATAAAAACTATTACAATTTGATTCACATCACATCAGATTCCAGAATGTCTGCTTTAAATTGCATAATCATCAGAGTTCGCATAGAACTGATTTTAACATTTGTACCTGTGATATTACAGACCTCGTTGACAAACAGAAATACATTGGATTATGAAATACCTCTCCCTCTTTTGGAGGAATGTCATCATTTATTTTGAGCTGTTCTTCTCTACCGGTTGTCCTGTGGCTTGTTGGGTTGTAAATGTGCTATTTATGGGAATTCATTTAATCCAAGATTTCAAACTCTGTTTTACGTACCAAAAGAAAAAATTGTTGATTTAAGTAAGTAGTTCAACTGCTTCACAAGTTAGGTAACTTTGCCTTTGTTATTGGAAATGAAGATTGTATTGTCTATCTATCTATTTATGTTCGACTTAATACAGCAGATCGCCGCCTTGTCGTTCCCATTTTCCAAAGTCGCCGGACGTGGGCATCTTCAGCTTTCAAATTTCTCTTTCTCATGGCTGATAGTGCACCTTCCTTCCACGTTTTTCTAGGGCGTCCTCGCCTTCCCTTCCCTCGTGGTATCCACTCATATATAATTTTGGACCATCTCACTTCATTCATGCGCAGCAGATGTCCAAACCATTTCAACCTCCTATTTTCTATTCGTTCTGTGATATCGTCATCTGCGTGCATACGTCTTCTTATTTCCTCATTCGTTATCCTCTCTAGCCTAGAAACGCTAGCACTCCGACGTAAGTAATCCATCTCTAGGGCTCTAAGCTTCTTTTTGTCACCCACTTTCAGTGTCCACAGCTTACATCCATAGCAAAGTACCGATTCCACTAACGACTGTTTGATATGTTTTTTAGTTCTCCGGGAGATATTGTTGTCCCACCATATAGAGTTTAGGGCACTAAGAATCTTCCTATTTTGATGAATTATTGTATAAACTTCCTCTTTCCCCAATCCTTCCTTAGTTAATCTACATCCAAGATATTTGAAAAAGTCAACAGGTTTTAGATGTATAGTCTGTCTTTGTAAAATTGATGTTGAGGCCCCATTGGTCATATGTAAGATGCAATTTTATCAACATATATTCTAAATCATAAGCTTCTTGTGCAATGATAATCTGATCATCGCAAAATTTATACTCCAAAGATATCTGTCATTAATTGGTAGTCCCATTCCATTCTTTTCCATTCTTGTAAAGCACATTCCAAGAAAACATTAAACAATAAAGGTGATAGGCTACATCCTTGTCTCAGCCCCTTTGCTGGTTAGATTGGGTTAGATAAAGTATTCCCAACTTTAATATATGCCACGTTATTATCGTACAATTCCCTAATCAGTTCCACAAGCTCTGGATTAACTGACATATTTTGAAGGGCTTTCCATAATTTCTTTCTTGGAACGGAGTCATAAGCCTTTTCTAAATCGAAAAGGAAAAAAAAAAAAAAAAGATTGTATTGTATTATTATTATAATAAAAAAACCAAACCTTTTCTCCTTTTATATGGTATTTTTTTTTTTTTTTTTTTTTTTTTTTTTTGCCCCGTGACGGGTACCGGTGCATGGGGTAGTTGGTTGTGTCCGGTTACCATTACTATTATTATTATTATTAAATAAATAAACAATTTCAATTTTTCTCTTTATACTCTGGGACGACCCCAATGTCAGAGGAGTTCACAAGGTGGAGAGAATACAAGAAACAGCACCGTATTTAGCAGTCACGTGCTTGAACCCTGCTCACTCAAGGCACGTGAACTTATGCACTCTCGTGGTCGAGGAACTGTCTTACTATCTTACAGGTGTTCAGGATGTATTCTCTGGGAGGCCTATCGTTGCTAGGGTCATACGAAAGCTCTTTGGCACCATGCTGCGGTTGACACAATGATTAGGATGGTCATTACTTGTTCCATATGCCACATATCTTTGACTTCCTGTTTTAGGTCTTTTTTCTCATATATTTTCTGGAGGTTGCTGGTGTTGGGCACTGCTAGGTCGATCAGGTAGGTAACCACTTACTTCTTGTCAATGAAGTTATGCCTGGTCTGTTGTGCTGGATCGTTTTGTTCGTTATGATGGCACGGTCCCAGTTTAGTCTGTGAATAGAGGTCTCTGGTCCAGCCTGAGGCGTGCACTGTAATACGGTAAACTTTCTTTGATCGGCTGGTATTTTTGCGCTGGCTTCTGATGTATTATTCTGGCACCTGGTCGTGTCTGTGAGTGTACTCCGTCTGGGTGATAACACTGCATCATGCGGTGATGTGTTGGATTGTTCCTGGGGGCAGGTGGTATCGGGAACATATGTCATCTGTTACTCCGGGGTCTTGGCAATGTATTTCCTCTAGTCACTGGTGTTGATTCCTGGTCTTGGATGGCGAGCATGAATTCTTCGGTCTCGGAGAAGAGCCTTTCTTTCGTGAGCCAAGCATTGGAAGCCATTATTATTATTATTATTATTATTATTATTATTATTATATACCACAAAAAACAATAAGAATAATTAATTCTCTTATATCAAGTGTTCAGAGCAGCAGATAGAGTGAAAGACAGAAATTAAGAATGATTTATAAGATTAACAAACATCAAAAGGAGGCAAACAATGCTAAGCACAGCATCCCAGCATTTTTTTCTTTTCTCATTACCCAATCCACTACTATACATTTAGCAAGTACAGTGTAATGAATTGGGTAATGAGAAAAGCAAATAATCTATAGACCCAACTGGATAGAATTAGGAGACAGAATATGCTGATAACTCCGTATCAACGGAAAATACGCAGACAAAACTTTAGTATTAGTATTAACGCAAGAAGCGGACAAAAGTGGAAAAACAAAATACAATAAAGGAGGCTATTTAAACTATTCCCATTTACACATAACCATCCAAATCTGCTTTGAATTTAGCCAGAATCACAGCTTCTGCCACTTTGGGAGGCAACTTATTCCAGTATTCGACAACCCGATGCCCATAGATGAACTTCATGAAATCCACGCTTCTGTTATTCTCTGAATATTATATTTGTGTGCCCTGGTTCATGTATCACTCACGAGGGAGTATAAACCATCCTCATTCATTTTACTCAAAACTCTTAAGCGCTTTATACACCTCAGTCAGATTTTCCATGAGATGGTCAGTTGTAAAACTTTGCAGACCTCACCTTTTAAGCCGTTCTTCATATGTGCATCTATTTGTTCATCACTAATTTACTCGCCCTTCTTCGAACTTTCTCCAGAAATCCTATATCTCTTTTCAAGTGCATACTATCTTACTATATTCCAAACATTGTCTAACCCTCGTCTTGTATAGAGGGAGATCCTTTTTACTATTAGCAAAGATCCTATACATGTAAATCATGGAGAGGACACCATGTGTCATCGTAAAAGCTGCCTGTTTACACTGCAGGGAAAATTTCATGCCAGATTGAATCGCACACAGTCTTTTTTTTTTTACTAGAACCATTTTTAGCTGATCTACCTCTGGCTTATACAATAGAGACAGAGAGAGATGCAAGCCTTGCCTGAAAACGACTAATTCAGCACGTTGTGAAAAAAAGTTGTAAAATTCCCCATCACTGATAGGATTCGAACTCAGGACTTTTCCATCCGGTGTGGAAGGATGGTGATTATAATCACTGTGCTACCACAGTTACAAAAGGGAATATTGGTGAGTCAGTTTGTCTGGCTCGTGAGCCTGAATGGTAAATCTTGCAAATTGCTGTTCCTTTTAAAAAATCCTAAGAAAATAAGCCGACGCTAGCGTTAGTAGACTCCAGAAAATATTGAGCATTTGTATAATATCCAAACATCGGAGTGTCAGAACTAAATAATTTCCCCGAGAAGGCGCAGCTGACAGCTTTGCCTCTGTCAACCACAGGTATGATTTATCTTCTCCCCTCTGAAAAGGATTAGAGATGATGGGATGTCCCTGGGATAGCCAGTTTCAAGAAGCAACAACTGGCAGTTACTAAACAACTGACAGTGGCCTATTGCATTCATTCATACATCCTGAAAGCTACAAATCCATTTGTTCCAGTGAAGAAGTTCCATAAAAGAAAGATGCCAAAGTGGATGACAGGAATTTAAGGGTTTTGCTCAAGGATTTCATTGAGCAAAAGATATAATAAAGAAATTAGACTATCGCAAGATACAGATTTATCTGAGCATTGGAAGCGCACACGTAACAAAACCACTGATGAGGTAAGACAGGCGAAAGCTGAATACAAGAAGTCCTACAGAGAGAAATAGAAAGATAAAAAAAAAGAGAGAGGTAGTAAAAGAGAGCTAAAATGGTGACAAAGAGATATTTTCGTACATGAATACAAAAAAAGAGTAAATATATCCTGAATACGGTATACATCCTGTTACATTAAAAAGCTACATATGAGTGCATAAATAGTTTTCACGAGTTTCATATTTCTGTAGTGCAGAAAACCACTAGAATGAGAACAACTTATCAACTGCTGCTTGCAGGCGTAAAAGGTTCTAAGTTCAAAAGCTCAAAGAAGGATCTAGTGCTAATTTTAGATGAATGATGTGTCACACTACACATAAGAAACACTGATATCATTGACAAGGAGAGTAATTGTGAATCAATTGGTGCCTGCCGCTCCAAACAGCTCCCATCGAACGCAACTATTGGATTTTCTTCATGGGTCCTCTAAAGAATTATTATAACCAAGAAGTAGTATGATGGCTGACAAATCATGCACGGCGAACTGTAATCGTATATGAGCTTTGGAACAGTGACGTAAGCTGATGACTGATACGAACCATTTTCCCATATTAGTTTCGTATATTTGCGTCTCTGTTCAGAACTACAGAAAGTTTGCCACATCTGAAATAGCTAAGAGTGGTTCCAGGAAATCGGGCATCTTTCCATTTAACTGTCATAATTTCTCCGAGCATGACACAGCTTCCTACAGTCTATCTGGATAGTCAATGGAGATGGCGGTGGACAATCCCAGTTGAGGATGCCAACAAATGATAAACAGAAGTTTACTTTCTTCAGTGTTGACACTCCCAGTCAATCAAGCCCAAAATCTCAAATTTTCTTCATCAAACGTCATTGTAACAGGTACTCTATACAAGAAATGTAAAAAAAAAAAAAGAACAAGGATAAAAAGAAAGAAAGAAAGAGTAGACGCAATGATCAGTAGAGACAAAAATTACTATTTATTCTGCTTATAAAAAACAAGAATATAACGAAAGGCAAATGTGTTCATAAAAATGTGCTTTCATCTAACGAGTCTGGAAACAGTCCAGGCTAGTTAGATAATGGCATCCCGATAAACTTCTGGATTCTGATGATAACTGCAAGATGATGCTATCAAATTTTTTTACTGCCTGGAATTATTTTCTGATGTTTCTAGAGGAGATAAGTGGATGCAGTGCATCCTGTGTTTTAACGAGGCACATGAAGAGTGTGCCAATTCTTCTACTTCATTAGGAATTTTCCATTACGCAATGGGTTTTCCTCGACCAAACAAAAAACTGCTATAGTTCCAGTCTTTTTCGCCACAGTTCTCTGTTTTCTGTATCCTCCTCTTTCAGTCTTCGTCTTTCCATGCCTTGTCGGACTCGATCTATCCACACCTCCCTTGGTCTTCCTTCCTTCTTCCTGGCGCCACCCAATTCATAATCACTTTTGGAAGTCTCCTTCTCCATTCTTCTGGTATGTCCATATTACCTCAGCTTTTTTGTTTCATTTACCTGGATTATATCAGTTTTCGCTTTCATCATTTGTCGAATCTGTTCATTTCTTATTTTCTCCAGTCTTGATTTTTTTGCTGCTCTTCTCCAGCAGTCCATTTCTCTTGCAAGCAATTTCCCCTGTTGTCTTTTATGCACTGTCCATGTTTCTGCCCCATACAGCATAATGTTTGTTGTTTGTTTGTTATTTTGGTTTTTAGGAGCATTAGCAACTAAGGCCATATTGCTCCGGGGATATGCGGTGGTCATTCCTTGACCTTTCAAATCCTCCGTATTTGGTGGTCACGGGCTCGAACCCCGGTCTAATCAAGAAGCGTGTGCTACGCACTGCTGCTCTTGCCCACCTGGCTACCGGAGGCGCCCCCCATACAGCATAACGCTCTGTACTATTGTTTGGTAGATAAGACTCTTTGTCTTACTGAGTGTATTCATACTCCAAAGGATTGCATACAGCATACCTATCACTTTCCTTCCATCGCTGATTCTCTTCTCAACCTCCAGTTTAGACGCTCCATCAGCCTGTATTATCGATCCCAAGTATTTAAAGTTATGTACTGTTTTAAGTTTAATTCCTTCTATCTCCAGAACTTCTGCTTTCGATGTTAAGTATTCCGTCTTATCATAATTTATCTTTAATCCCCATCCTCTATATGTCTCCACCAATTTCCTGCACATATACTCTGCATCATCCATGTCTTATGCAGTGTGCCAATATTAAACATTAAATCATATTTGGTTTAAGCGTTTCTCACACTATAAAATACACGAATTAAACTCTAAATCACAGATTTACGGACGCATTTAGGAGTATATTGTAATCTGCAATAATATATTATTATTTATTTATTTATTTCCAATATGTTGCCATACCCATATCTGGCAAGAAGGCGTAGCCGTAATATGGGAATCTGAATATTTTGGAAAAATTGTTCATTGTTCAAATATTTACTACCAGCCATTATCTGTAAAATTTAATTAGATGATGCTTTCGTAATTTCTCTGGAACTTTCTCTCCTCCTCTACATAATTTCTACTGAGCCTTTTTTATGTGCGTCTGCAAATGAGTAAAACGCCTACTATCTTCACCATATCCGCCAGCCCGCATGTAATAACTCGACTCTCAGGGCACGTATTTCAATGAAATTTTATATTTGGCTGTTTCAGAAATATTTGCATATCCATCCCAAATTTCATTAAAATTGGACCAAAGGAAAATTCAGAGTTTTCGCTATACACAAATGGAAGTAATTTTCGGATATTTGATCGTTATTGGAAAAATCGTTAATCGAACATGATGTTCTGTTTGTGCGTTTTTGGTGAACACTTTTTGAGTACTATACAGACGTACTCAAAAAGTACGTCTGTATAGTACTCAAAAAGTGTACTCAATATACGTACTGCAGGGGTTTTAACCCCTGCAGTACGTTATTTGATAGTAGAAAGAGCCTGAAATGCGTACCTCACCTACCTTGTTAAATGTTGTCATAGCGGGATCAAACACCCACAAAATAAAGTTTATTCAGCTAATGGCATATTAACAATATCGCCATGCAAGCATACACGTTTTGTTAAGGGATATTGAACAATGCAGCTATTTCAATTTTTTTCTATCGTCAAACTAAGACCATCATTTGGTATTTGGTATGTTGAGGGTCTAGCGGCTCCTGGGATTTCTCCCAACTACGCGGTGTTCTCTGTATCGAGTGACAGTACTCTGTCAAGCCAGAGATTTAAAGTGTGTGGATCGTGTATAGAGTAGTCTGTTGTGCCCATTGTTCATCTGGCTTATTGGCCATCGGGTCCCTGATGGGAACCGACGTTGCCCATACCACGCCACAAGAAGGCTAGCCAGGTGTTACCAGTAAGGAATCAGTACTCTGGCAGGTCCTGCCACCTACTTTCCTCTAAGACCATCATTATCAAACTAAATCGTAAATGGTCTTTACCACACAGAGTGGTAAAGACCTGAATTTGAATCCTGTCAATAAGGCGAGGAATATTTACGAGTCTTTTTCACAACGTGGCTGAGTTAGATGGTCTCATGATTTTTCCTGCCCGAAACTCCGATTTTTATCGCCAGCAGGCAGCAAATCGACACGGGGAACCTGCAATTTACAGACATATATCCGCGCAATATGGCCTACATTTATGATGAGTTTAAAAAACCCGAATATAAAAATAAAAAAAAAATAAAAAAAAAAACCAACCAACCTTATCCATGCTAGTTTCCGGTGATCATATCACTTACTTCAAAAGAAAAAAAAAAAAAACCAACTGTATAAGATTTTTTTTTTTTTTAAGTAAATAAATACCCTTTTCTCAAGACAGAGAGAGAGAGAAGATAAAAGTAACTTAAAGTAAATATGCAGCGCAATACGCATAATTATTTCCTCTTCCAAAATACACAGCGCATATTTTGGAAGTGGAAAAAAAGTGGAAACATTTCACAGTCTTCTCACAGAAGTCCCAGTGTTGCTGGCAATGCAACACTGGGACCATTTCTACCATTGACCTATGTATGCGTTTTAAAAGGCTCTCGCTCGCTCGCTCGCTCTCTCTCTCTCTCTCTCTCTCTCTCTCTCTCTCTCACACACACCTTTGCAGTAGCAAGCAGCGTGAGACTAAGTGGTCCATGGGGTCTTTTGTCTGCTGAGCGTGGTTAGCGAACCAAAAAAGTTGGAAAAACACTGAGCTGAGATATGCACATAATTTTGAAGAATTTTCCGAACTTTCACATCTGCCAAGCGTGGCGTTATTATGTACGCCGTGTAAAAATCCATTACGAAGATCTTTTAACAGTAGTTTTAAACTTAACGGCATAGTGGGGCGGGCGGGCAAATATGTGGGTCTGACTGTTCGTGTTCAAGGGTGCACTCGGGAGAACAAAGGTTAACATGTATTTTACATCGGGAAAAAATATGCGGACTAGGTAGATCTTTGGATGTTGATTCTAAATCAGCATCCAATGATTATACCTACACGAATACAGTGTCGGATTCAGGGTAGGGGCACCGGGGAACGTGGCCCCTCTGTCGTTTTTCGGAGAATATACGCTAATCGTTTAAATTCCCTTTAGCTAAAAAAAATGTATTTTTTCATTGTTAATATAGGAATTTATCTAATGTTGCATTGTGGCTCAGCTATTTTCAACTGACTACAGTTGGCAACACTGATGCTGATGTGATCGCCATTCTAGTGCACAAAATAGTGCCCCTCCTGTCATTTTTATCTGGATCCGCCACTGCATGAATATAATAATTATTTATTTATTATTGTTTACACATTCATATTTGTATAACTGTTTGAATACATCTATATCCTTGTTACTTCATAATTTAATTATTTGATTATAATCAGTTTCAGATAAAATTCGGTGAATTACTGAAAAGCATTCATTGTCATGCCTCTAAAGTGTAAAATTCACCCAACTAAATTCTGCCATGTGTGCTGCTCTTTCATTGTTAAATAAACGGAATCACGACGGATATTTGGAAAATTTAACAGTTATTCTTTGGCAGTCCTCTAGGTGGCCAGAATAAAGAGGGGATACCAAATGTTATTTATATTGCTTGTTCGAATGGAATAAGACTGTTTATTCGAACTGGATTTGATGAGGCCAATCCCTCATGATGGTAGTATGGAAATTTCAATTCCGGTACCTTCACAGCTTGGACTAGATTTTTTAGAAAAGGAAATAGAATGAGAAGAATGGGCGATTGGAGAGCTGAGAACTTCAGTTGATCCTGAGTATACACCCGATGAAATCACATCGTAGCTAGCGCTCTTTATCCAAGATGAGTTGAATGACCACGTTAGAGATCCAGCCCTCTCCGAAGATAAAGCTGAACTTCTCGACTGGAGATTAAAGCAAAAACATTTGGTTAAAAAAGTGTCTCACTGTCATAAAAGAAACCCAAGTTTTGGTGACAATGTGATATTTTTACACTAAACGATCTTCTCTGCTACTGCCACGATACCAGTGGATTAGGGAATTGTCGCAAGTATACATTAGATCTGAATGACACCTCTTCATTGACTCCTCACACTCATGGAGTCGTTTGAAAGCTGTTCTCTTGCAGATTGGAACTTTAAGCCATCCATCTCCATTGCCCGCTCTGTTCATTTTTTAGGAGACATAACGTGAAGGCACTACTTGATGAAATTCAATACAGCATTCATCAATGGAATATCTGCGGTAATCTCAAAGACAATGTTATGTTAATGGATGCAAGAATGATTCACAAAACGTTGTTTTCTATGCTTATGAGATAGCTGTTTTATCGCAGACCATTACATCAGACGTGACGGGCCTCAAAGAGGCACATATCAGCCAGGAACAAGTAGTGTGAAATATGTTCCATTAGTGGATCCAATGAATATTTTCTCCACCTTTCCACATTAAACTTGGCTTAATGAGGAGTCCTGTGAAAGCGATAGGCACGATTAATTTGAGAGGATTTCATTACTTAAGTGCCAAGAAAATGAAAGAGGATTCTTTCTGGGGCTTCAAATCGGAAAGATTCTGTAGGATGAAAGTTTGAAAAATGCCTCAGTGTATTAGAGTTAAAAGCATGGCAAACTTTCAAATGGGTTTGTGGAAACTTTTTTGGGTAACCACAGGTCTTCCGCATACAAAGATCGAGTTCATAAACTGCTCAATGCATATAAGGAAATGGGGATATCCATGAAACTTCATTTCTTGCATTCGCATTTAACGTCTTTCCAGACCTTAGCACGGTCACTAACAAGCAGGGTGAGCGAACCCATCAAGACATTAAGTCAATGGGAAATTATTCCATCAATACATTAAGCCAATGGATGTTGTACCGTGACATTCCGGATAAACTGTATTAAAGGAAATCATCCGCATATTTTTATATTGTACATAACTTTTTACAATAGTGTGCTATATTATTTTAACTATGGGTATACAGTCTACTGTAGTTAAAAGTGTAAAAGAAATAAAAACGTTATTGTAACCGGTCTCGTGTGTTTTGTAATGAAGTCGTTTTAATTAACTTGTACTAATATTATCAGCAGTCGTATTACGACAACTACACGTGCTAGAAAAAAAAAATTGGGAACTTATTTGAAATCAGCGCAAAAAGCTTATTTTGAAAAGTCTGTTTACACTTTTGATGGGGGAAAAAAAAGTTTAATTTTACTGATCAGTGTAATCTAGTATGTAAATAGTGTTTGATTTATTTGTATCAAATTTCATATTGAACTGTTCATATTTTAAATTTTTCGTAATGTACGAAAATTTATATTCGTGTCCGAATGCGAATGATCTATTTTTGTAGCATGTAGATACTCGAACTGGTACAGGTCCGATAAGTTAAAATGTGAAGAAACAAAACAGAAAGACAGGTTGACCCCACACCCTTCCTCCGAAAAAACAAAACATTTACTAGATACTATCAGTAAATAAACACACGTAAACTTTATATATTTTTTATTATTTTGAGTTATTTATAATCAAATGTATATAAAGTAAAAATAATAGTATTTTTAGTATGTTCAATGTTTATTAAAATACGAATAACGTTTCTTTTCTCGTTATAGCCATGTTCAATAAAGAAAAATTAATTGGTACCATGACATGTTTTTACTCGATGACCTTCAATCGCCCACCAACTCCCCCCCCCTTCCCACCTCAAAAAAAAACTTACTAGAGTCGCCACTGTATGTAAAATGCATTCATCATTCCATAGTAAATACAATTTAGTTATTGGTTTTTATCATTAATTTATATAATTCTATTAATATAGTTAAGTCTATAGAAAATATCAAGTATAGACAAGAAAGTAATCAAATGGAATAAATATCATTAGTCCTCTCATATACACCAGTGTTATATATAACCATAGAGCCTGTGAGTATGTACGTGTTAGTGCCATAATCTCAAGAAACTTTGTAAGTATTTTAAGGGAAGAACCCTGGGAATGTTCATTTGGATGTTATTATTGTAATTATCTATTTATTTTTTTAAACTTTTTAATAAGAGACCACTTTCAGTTGACAGATTGGAAAAGACGTTTCACTCAAAGGATCCAACATCTCAAGGTATCTAAAGCAAGTATCTAAGGCGCCAGACCCTGCCAATAGAAGGCAAAATAGAAGGCGAATTTGTGTGTGTGTGTGTGTTTATTAGCGCATAAGCTGCTATGTCTATAGTGCGCCTGCAAATCCTTGTAAACCCGCTGTGGCCATCTCCAGGTAGAAATACAAAGCTTATTTATTCGATTTTATTACGATACTGTCAGTTTACTCTATTTATCTTTTTATGGGTCATTTTAAGAGATTCTTTCAGAATACGGATCTTTTACCATTGTTTTAAATCAGTGCTGAATTCAGGGAAAAGGGGTTATTTAAGGAAATTTATTTTAATTTTATTTTTTATATAACGAGTATCAAGAGATAAATCAAAACAAAAACATTTATGGCATATATTAAATCTTTAACGGAGATTCACTAATAACTTTAACAAAATTTCCCTGATATTTCTCGTATAGTAGAAGCAGCTGTCTGTAAATAAATACATTGCCCCGTAGCGCTACCGAAACGGGACCTAACCCGCGAGGAGCTATCTTCGACAGCTTGCAGGCTTGCAACGCTCTTTCGACCAATAACCACACACGCATAGCATCTTCCGTCTTTAGATCCAATGCACCATTGGCGGTCCTCATCGGCGTCACCGGTTTCCGTTGGCCATCAAATGTCGGGCGGGCGTTCCCACGCGCCTTGCAGAGCCTTATAATACACTAAACGCAAGAGGGCGAGAACCAAAGCTGGCGCCCGTTCTATTGCTGTAACATTAGTTGTAGTGATTGGAGCATTTTTCTCTCTAATCCACCAGATTCTTGCTAGTTGAAAGAGAGGCGAAAAGTGTTTTTCGTCAAACTATTTCTTCTGTCGAGAGTATATTCTAAAATCGTTCAAAGTGGAGCTCTTCCGGTAAGTGACTTTTATATCTGTCACCTCATTTTCCTTTATTGACTAAATAGAGACAAGTGAAATTATTTCATTTAACCAATCTGCCCAGTTGGGATGCTTGTAATAAGTCCAATGAATAACTCGTTGCGTTCGCTTCCAATAGAGACTCTTTACTCTCATTGACCCTATTACAAGTCCTTAGGGGAGATAACTTAAAAACTAATGCTCATTCGTGTACGTTTAATTGTTAACAAGCTACCGTATTATTACAGATGTCTACCAATTGCAGCTATAATTTAATGGAATTACCGCACAGTAGCTTTTAAATAGCATGGACTGGGGTGGCTAATAAAACGAAATGGCTCGAATAGGTTGATATTTAGATGTCTTAAGTGACAGCGGAATTTATATTGGTCCTTTTAGTGAAATTCTTGAAATGGTTTTTAAAGTAATTGAAAATGACTGTGAATGGCAGGGACAGCCAACCAGGATTTTTCATTTATAGTAGTTTTAAATTTTTTTTGAATCGCTTAAGTGACATGAAATCTGCAAGAATGAACCATGTGTTGTGGTCAGTGATTTTCATTTAACCAGAATCTACAAGAATGAACCATGTGTTGTGATCAGTGATTTTCATTTAACATGAATCTACAAGAATGAATCACATGGTGTGATCAGTGATTTTCACTGAACGTGAAATCTACAAGAATGAACCACGTTGCAATCAGTGATTTTCACTGAACGTGAAATCTACAAGAATGAACCACGTTGCAATCAGTGATTTTCACTGAACATGAAATCTACAAGAATGAACCACGTTGCAATCAGTGATTTTCACTGAACATGAAATCTACAACAATAAATCACGTTGTGATCAGTGATTTTCATCTAATTATATCAACAAGAATGAACACTGTTGCGATCAGTGATTTTCATCTAATGAAAACTACAACAGTGAAACGTGTTTTCTTTAGTATCAAAGTATTGCTGAACTTTACAGTTTTAGATCCCCACTTCCCAATTTCCTATATTATAAAGATATCTGACATAACTATCGATCTTGGGATAACCATAGAAAAATATAATTGATTAATCTAACATTAATTACATAAGTCAACTATTCGTTATTTTTTACCTTACCCAACATCACAGAAATTTAACATTTCCTCCCCAAAATTAAAAATATATTTTGATTTTACTAGGATTAAAAATAAAGATATTTTATCCTACATCATTCATAGCATGAGCTCTAGTTAGTCCAAACTACATTTTACCATATTTTACCAGTCCTTTTGATTGCTCATTTTGTTTAGACGACTGGACGCAATTACAATTTAGAAATTAATTTCCGAATTAAACATTTGTTAATGTATTAATAGGATCATAGTTTGCTTCCCTTATCGTAAATTTTATGCACGCTGTATTTCAGCTATGACGAAGCTTATATGAGCTGACGTACTGATTTCTAATTCAGTGATTAGCTTCATAGTCAAATGCAGTCACTAATGAATTCATTAAATGAAGGAAAACAGTACACATCGTGAAGTGCCGAGGTAGATACTGAAAATAAGACTATTCTTAATAGTTTAAATCTTACTCTTTTTCTCACATTATACAACAGCATGAAGAATTCTTACCAATGATAAATATGCGTCGTACTGTAAGTAATAAGTAAGCTAAAAATGGGACATATTCATATTATTCAATACAACTGAAAGCATTAATCAGAATCATAGGACTGGCGGTGCGGTCTGTGTCCAGGACAGCCAAAACTCCACAAATGCAGAAACAGTGGATGCTGCACCGCCTGCTCATATCCTATAAATATTGTTCATAAATACTTCCACACGGCGCATTGCGAATCGATTAACTTGTCCAGTTCTATTGAGTATATTTTTGTTAGGTATGATAAGTGCTGGTGAGTTACGTAGACCGGAAGGATAAGATTTAGTCTTTGCAATGGACACAACACAATTGTGTACCAACGGCACTGATAGTAGGTATTACTTCTCAGTACCTTGCTACATAATGGTAGCAAACTATCAAAGCACACCATCATAATGTGGAAATAAGTATATTTTTCTTTCTGGTAATTATCGAAAAATAATTAAATGATCAACAGGTGCCTCCTCCTAATGGATAATTCACTGTTATTTAATTCTAAATTGGCCTAAATTTAGAATTAAGATCCACGCGAGCGAAACTGAATATGGTTTATTACGATACTCATTCTAATTTGAAACAGAATTTGATGCAAATTCGCTCCTCCGTGAAAGCATTCATTTTAAAATGCGACACAAAATTCCTAATCAATGTGCACTAATTCAGACTGATTACAGATAAGAGATTGATATGGCATTACCATATCTAGATGGCTCGCCGAACATATTGCAACAAGTCGCAACTCGCTACGTAGTTTCGAATGGATATAAAGTCATTCCTAAAACATTTTGATCACGCCTCGTATTAGATACCAACAGTTTCAATTAAAGATAATTTAAAAAAGAAATAATAAAATAATAAAATATCTTTATTGCTGCTAAATACGGTACAAGTACAGTACTAGAAAAAATAATTCTCCATCACGGCGACAAGGCCAGGAGTTAAAATATGCCCCTGACGAGGATCGAACTCACGACCTTCAGATTATGAAGACTGACGCGCTGCCTACTGCGTTGAGGCATTAGATCCATATATATTTTTTATTATTATTTTTATCATCCCTTTATTTTTTACATCCCTGACACATTACATGGCCCATATAATAACAGGAATGTCATCTCAATCGCAATATATGAAGTACAACAAATAATACAACAGTATAATTTCGATTTTTATCACATTTAATTTAATCTGATTATTTAATACAAGTTATAAACGTAGTAATAAAATTTTATTTTGAATAATTACAAGCATGAAACTAATAAACAACTATTTGCTTTAGTTTTAACGTTAAGTAAAAAGTGGGAGCCGAACATCCCTAATCCGATTGAAAACACGACTGTAATAAGACGTTTATTTAGATTTTTTTTTTCAAAATAACTAGTTCAAGTTATTGATGCATTTTAGAAGTTATATTATTGATATGTTTAGAGAAACTTTCACAGGTAATGAATGGTGTACCTAAATGGAAGAATAATATTTTCTTCTATCAAATATTAAATAATTATATTGCTCAAGCATGTGACTTAAGTTTATAAAAATAGGGTTTTTCCCCAAGATATCTGTTCACAAAGCCAACTTTATTGTGGGTATGGTATCCGAACTCTCGTAACAGTTGATTTCAACATGCCAACTCACAAAATATGAAGCTGCTATAAAGACCTCGATGCTCAGTGACGAAATTATAAATTCTGGGTTTCCCGCGAGATTCACAAAGCAGTCGTTTCGGCTAACTAGCCTTTCAAGCCACTTTTCGCTAAGTCCATCCCTGCGGCTGCAGCCCCAGCGGACCATTCTATGATCCTAGAATGGTTCGTAGAATACTCCATCAGTAACATACCTCTAAGGTGAAAGGTTCCACCTGCATATTGACTTATCATAAACCGTTGTCTGTGCCAGAGACGAATAGGTAACAACTATTTTAAGTCTTGAACGTTAATATTCAGAATACTCAAATTCAAATCCAAATGCTAACTATTATAATATATTAACTTCCAAATAAGGAAGGATCCAGTACGCTGCTTTGTTATTTAAAAATCAGTCTTAATAATGTCTCTACAAGGTCTAAGAAAACACATTAAGAGCATAACCTATTATTTTTTTTTTTGAATATTTGTTTCCTTCTCCCCAAAACCTGTTAGTAATTATTCGATTATTTCGATATTTGTATATTTTTTACGCTAAAAATATCGCTAATTTATTTTAAATTAAAATAAAATGCATAAATTTCTTTTTGTACTGGATATTCCTCTCACAGAGAATGTAAATTGATATTAAATTCCCCTTCGCCTCATAAAACGTCATCAAGAAAACAACATTTAATAAGATCATTTAAATATCTAAATCAAGGTGAATCATGCAAATGAACATTAAATTATTGGGATGTACAGAAGGTGTACATCAGATATTAAGTATCGATTTTATATAACAGGGGGGCTGCAACCTAAGGCACGCGAGATAAGTTCATTTAATTGTCCTAGACAGTTACTACAAAGACAGGCAGGCGTGTCATTGTCTTAATTTTATTTCAAAAATTAAGTCCCCTAAATAAAGATTTTCTCACAAGCCCTGTGCACTCACTTGCAAATTAATTGCACATAATAAACACATTAGACCCAACCTTAAAAATTTACCTCTAGCACCAGAGATCCCATCAGGGTGAATTTGAAAGCTCCGGTGGGAAGCTACCGACCACTTTTGTCTAACCACTCTTTCATCGTATACTTTAGGGTGACATAACTTGCTAACGAGTGCACACACACATCGCATAGTTTGTCCACACACAGTCTGATGAGAGAAGGGGTTGCAGTTAGCCGATATTTCCACCTGAGATCGGCTAATAAGAATCCTCGATGAACAAGCCTTTTAAGATTTCCTTCAATCTCCAAACAGATCTCTCGAAACGAGTGACAGCAAACCTATTTATATTCTCACTGAACGACCGTGCACTCAACGATTTGAGTAACTTTTAAAGCAGAAATTGAACTGTGGCATTAGATATTTAAGATTTAAGAATATGTGACAAACAAATTTACACATCTAACAAGCAAAATGGAAAATCAGCCCACAGTTCCCCAAGGGTGAACTTCCTCCACCAAAGAGAACGCAAGTTTATAAAACAAAGTTTCTTCGAGGGGGGTGGTGTCCATCTAAAAATCTGAAGGAATTCTAAGGGTCTATGTTTTGTCTCTGAGCCACGCAGAATATATGCATAATAATTATATAGCATGTTTAACAACACAAATATCTAGTTATCAAAATTAAAAATACGCTACTCTATTAAACAATCGGATTGTTAATGATGTTATAATATTGATTAAAGTCAATCATGAGTAATAAAAAAAATTTAGGACAAGGTTTTGAGTGCCAATTAAGCATATTAAGGCCAATATAAACAAATTAATAAAGACAAATGTTTCTAGTTCTTCAGACTACTCTTAAATAATTGCGCTCTCTCTCTCTCTCATTAAACAAAAATAGTATACCTCATGCTTAGTAAACAAAGTTGTAAATATCCGATAAAGTTCTGTATATTTATTAGTGATAGGTGAGAAAGTCTTGGAAGAAAGAGGAGTTGCCAAATGCACACTTTTGTATTAGTTCTGAAAACAAAGGATCGATAGAGTATTCTTTTGTGAACCTAGCAAAACAGCGTTCTGCTAAGTGACAGACATATAATGTTAAAACAGAAGAAAAGATTAGATAATAGTTTTTATTGAATTAAATTTTTCTAAGTTTAATGGCAGAATACATTACTGCAAACAAGTTTGTTTTATGTATTAATACAGGCGAAGTTTTTTATAATTTTTTTACAAGATATTTTGTGTGTACTTATAAGCAAACGTTGATTTGGATGCATTTGGAAAATTCCCAAAAAATGATGCGAAATATTTTTCCATTTGTAGGAACGACTCGCTGGTGATGCAGGCGGGAAAGCCTGAGGCCCGCGGCAATTTTCATAGCATCCAAGTAATGTTGGGTCTTCAGCAGTCTCCACTGGTTCAAACGAATGACATGGTTTCCTCCATGCAACATACGTTACCCGCAACTTCTGGAGCTCTGGGATATCCCCCTCATAACACCATCACCACAGCAGCATCGTCAAGGCTCAGAGAGACTTTGACCAGCGTGACCGGAGCGGAAATGGTCCACAAGGATCACACAGGTAAGCTGCTAAAATTTCAATGACGTATCTAAATCGTGCGCTCAGATGTTGGGGATATTTTGCGCTAATGTAACTTCGTCCACGAGGTGTGTCATGTGCAGTGTTTGTAAAGTGTTCCAAGGATGGCGTTTTCTGATCGCGTACATTTCTCTGTATTCATTCATATCTAATGATTTAAGCTGTTGCCACAGGTAGTGTGGCAATTTTAGAAATGCTAACTTGATCAATACGTATACTTTTTTTTTTTTAGAAACCACGAAAATTGCGTCTACAGGAGAAAAGAGCCAATCATCGGCGCCACCTGTGGAAAAAACAGTGAAAAAGAAAAAGACAAGGTAGGCAATAAGTCATTATTTTTTTTTAAATGGACTCTTATTTTGATTGTTTTATTACAATTTTAATGAAACCGTACCCACATCAAGCTACATCATGCTTTAAATTATTTAAGCAACTCTGCATGCATTCCTTAGCATTTCAGGAAGATGATAATAGTGAAAGTATTGAATAGTTTACAATACTATACACACTGGCCAAAAAATACGAACCTTTATTCAGTTTGGAATCGAGCAGCCTTTATTTCGAATAACAGCAAGTGTGCAGCGCGGCATGAATTCTATAAGGTGTTTTAGTCTAATTGTAACATTTTTCCAGTAAAATATCGCATACTCTGCGAAAAAGTTGAAGAAAGAGGACTTAGTTGTCGAATCATTCTCTCCAGCATATCTCATAGATTCTCAACAGGATTGAGATCAAGTGAATGTGGGAGCCAGGGAAAATGGTGGGAATCCGTGTCATATTCTCCGAACCATTCTTGCACGATGCACTGTTGCATTATCATCCATAAAGTGCCCATCACCTTCAGGATAAGAGTATAACACTGCAGGGTGCAGCAGATCTGATACAAAATTCAAGTACTCCTTCGATGACATTCGACCTTCCACTGGTATCAACGGACCGAGTCCGTGCTAACAAAACATTCCCCATACCATGATACTATCTCCGGATGTGCGGAGTGTCTGAACAAGGCAAGCAAGGTCTATCGCTTGGTGAGGTTCTCGTCACACTCTCTGCCTACCGTCAACCGGAGCATATTCAGGGGTGGACAGAGAGGGCATAAGCCCCCCTCCCTTAACCAAAAATTTGAAATTAAAGAAAGAAAAAAAAAAAAAAAAAAAAAAAAACTCAAAAACCTGGTCGCCATACCCCTTACGATGATACCTGGACCTGGTCGCCATGCTGCCCCTTACGATGATACTTGGATACGCCACTGACCATCAGTGCATAACAAAAAGTGTATCGTGATTCGTCTGAGACCACATGACTTTGTTCCATTGTTTCACTGTCCAATCATGACGTTCTCAGCACCACTGCAAGCGAATTTTTCTGTTTTTCTCTGAAACAAGTGGCTTTCGAATAGGTAGGCGACTAATAACAGCCGATTTCTTCAATTCCCTGCGCATGGTACGGGTTGAAATAGGAAAGTTCTGAGATTCCTTGAATTCAGATGTTATTTGCTGCACACTGGATGTCCTATTTTTCCGTACAGTCCTACTTAGAGTACGACAGCTTCGCTCTTGAAGTATCGTTTTCCTGCCACATTTAAGCCTTTGAGATGTGGAAGAACTGCTTGCTTTCCAGTCATTAAAAACCTTTGCGATGATTGCTTTTGAGAAACCAGTTATGTCTTTCGTTTCTTGAGTCGTGGCTGCTGCTAAACGTGCACCCAAGACAAGACCTTTTCAAAGTCTGATAGATCACGCATTTTTCCCCTTCTGGCTTCAGATTATTGCAGTCGAATAGCCTCTGCAGTCTTTATACTCAACGAGGCAACACGTCATCACCCACGTCACGGTTTTCTTTGCAACTAAATAAATTTTTTTCTATTTATACTCCGGCACGACAACCAAGTCAGTAGAGTTTACAATAAATCGTCAATACAAATATTTATCGTATTTAGTAGTCACGGGCTTGAACCCCGGTCCACTCAAGGAACGCGTGCTATGCGCTCTCGCTCCTGACCACTGGGCTACGTCAGGCCTATTTGCATGTCTAAGACTGTCTTAATACAAATGTTGGTATTTTTTGGTTAGTGTGTGTATATTTATCACAAGTTTCAATATTCTCCTTATAACATAGAGGATTATTAAATCTTCTGAAAGCTTTTCTAAATGACCTTTATAATTAACAATTACGCAGGACTACCTTCACTGCTTATCAACTGGAGGAATTAGAGCGAGCTTTTCAGAGAGCCCCATATCCAGATGTATTTGCCCGTGAAGAATTAGCATTGAGACTAAATCTCAGTGAATCCAGAGTTCAGGTAAGTTAGCATTTTTTCTCCCTTATGATATTTCTATTTTTATCTATTTATTTTTAGATCAATTTCTATTCTGAACCTGAATTCGTTTCTTTCCGCTTATTACGGTACCAGAAATATGGAAGGAGGAAAAAAAAATCGATCTGCCCAGTTACACGCACCGAACAAAACTTGGCAATTCAATTATCCCTTTAATCAATACGTAATATGATATACAATCCACCTACAAATCAAAATCGTGCTTAAATGAAGTTATTTTGATGGCCAACGTACAATGAAGTCACTCGGAACATTTTAAACGACTGATTAAGCACTATCATCACTGACGTTAGCAGACAATGACACAACTGATGACGTACAGCATGGGTTAACTAATTATGACTTGATCACGCAAATATGATGCCAGCACTGGGACCATTTTACGCATGGTCTGCATTAGTTCAGAATAAAGCACTGGAGCTAGTCTACAAATATATATATATATATATTTTTTTTTCCCAACCAAAACAGAGTACTGTAGTTGAATCTCACTAGGAAGGGAATTTGGTTGGGTACTCCCTTCCTAGTGAGATTAACTATGAGATTAACTATGAGATTAATACAGATTAACACAGATTAACTATGACACAGATTAACACAGATTAACTATAACACAGATTAACACAGATTAACTATGAGAGAAGTTTTCCTATTAAAATCTGTCGCTTTGAGATATTGTTGGGAATTAATGATAAGGCAACGTAGGCCAATCGGATATATAATAAATAAAATCCCTTTAAAAAAAACCTTTCTTTTTTTTTACTAAGCACTAAATGTCATATCTAAGATGTTTGTGTAAGGCCAATTTGTCAGAACTGAGTGCCCCTTACTGCGTTAGTATACGTGACATTATGCTTTAAATTATATAGTATTCAATCCGTAGGGGGCATATTCCTGGGGTGTGCTGAAAAATTAAATTTTAAATTCTTACTACGATCATATAAAACAATAAATAAATTTTCTGTTTATACTCGGGGACGACCAAACGGTCAGAGGAGTTCACAAGATGGACAGAATACAAGAAACAGCACCGTATTCAGCGGTCACGGGCTTGAACCCCGGTCACTCAAGGCACGTGTACTTATGCACCCGCGCGCTGGACCACTCGGCTATGGCGGCCCTTATGTATGTTTGTATAAAGAATCATTCAAAATAATATAATAAATTTTCACATAAGTAAAATTAAATACGTAAATATACCGTGTTTTGGTTTAAAATAAACCAGGATCTTCGAAAATATTTTAAAGTACACCAACAACAAAAAGTTGTTCGCTACTACTTTTTAAGTTATTGATAATTTTTGCACAAAACACTTGGTTACTGCGATTTAATTTGCAAAGAATTTTTTAACTATTATTATTATTTTTTTAACTATTTGCGAATAATTTTAAATTATTTGTGTTGTAGGTATGGTTTCAGAATCGCCGTGCAAAGTGGAGAAAGAGGGAGCCACCAAGGAAGACAAATTATTTACAAACAGGTACGTTTCTGTGTGTGTGTGTGTGTGTGTGTGTGTGTGTGTGTGTGTGTGTGTGTGTGTGTGTGTGAGAGAGAGAGAGAGAGAGAGAGAAAATTTTGTCTGTATATATATATGCGATTAGATAAATACCTAGTTTTACAATAAACACTATTCCACAAGCAAAGGAGCGTCGAATATGCACGACGTATACATCTTCCTGCGCACGTGGTTGTTACTTTGATCACTTCGCCCCTTGACTAATTTAATAAAATAAGAGTTATCTTTACCCACTATCTCATTTTTTTTTTTTAATTCTTGTACTCCATTTTGGATTGAAATGAATTCAAAATTGTAAGGGGGGGGGGAATGTTTGGATCCGATCCAAGAAGAGATATACATGGACTTTTTTTCACGAAGAGACTGAGTTAGCTGTTCTTGGCAAAAGGTATGATTTTTTTTTTCAGGACAAAACACAGCATTTTTATCCCACAACACAAGCATAGTTGACAGAAACAATAGTGATTTCTTACGCTCTTACCCATTTTGTCACTAATTCTAAACAACCACTCCAATTTACTATTAAAAATAGGAGAGATGGAGAAGGTGTTTTAGCATAATGTTCTCCTATTTTAGTACGATATGTATTTAAAGCGCAGTAGGAAAAAAAATGCATTGGAATTGGTTTCAGGTATGGTTAGTAGTTATAACAAGTAGTAACACCGATTTCTGGTGTGCACAAAATTCATAATTGCCCTGGTATATCCATGCAGATTGCAGAACATAACATGGAAGAATACTGTAACATAAATACATTGAGTATTCTTACAATATATACAATAACGAACAAAAAATCACCGCAACAGCCAAGTCCTCCGCGATAGAATAGTAGTTTTGTAATAGTAATAGAGGCATGTGATGCAAGACGTGCCTCTATTACTATTACAAAACTACTATTCTATCGCGGAGGACTTTGGAAGTTGAATTTTAAATATTTTCATTTTTATCAGCAGTAGCGACTTTTTTTTTGGTTCGCTACTGTATACACATACTGCTATGTAAGGAAAACACAAAATTTTCTTTTATACGCCGGGATGACCACAAAGTCAAAGGAGTTCACAGGACAGAGAGAATACAAGTACATCGCTGTATTTGGCAGTCACGTGCGCTCGAACCACGAACAACTCAATCGCTTGTACTATTGTGCCCTCACTAATTCTTCGCATAATCAAATGAGAGATCGGGCAGCGAAAGTTTTTTTTTATTTTTAAGACGAAACATTTGAAGGTGCTTGGAAATATCAGCCAAGGAAGATAAGCCCTCAGCATATATTTGTAAATTACGCATATTATATGGTAGTTTGTCTGTAGGATTAAAAATCTATTTATTAAATTTTAAAGTTTCTTCCGGATTTCCTAAAGAAAAAATCCCTATACTTTCGCCTACGATATTGCCAAGGTATGGAAATCGTAAATTAAAGTAACTATAGCTCATGGTCGCAACAGGCAAGTCTATTGCAAACTGGCTTGTATAACGTAGTATAACTCGAAGGCTGGCTCTGATCATAGGGTAAATCAAGAATCCATTAATACGTATGTCACAAGCTCGAATCCATACGCTTCGAGTGGAATGAGTAGAGAAAAAGGGCAACAAGATTAGTGAATGGAACAAAGAGTTGCTCTTACGAAGAAAGGCTTAAGTTTTGCAAATTACAGTGTCTGGAGACTAGCACCGGCGAGGTGATCTGATTGAGGTGTATAAGGCCTTGAATGGTTTGAGCATGCTCAATGCTGATGGGATTCTTCCTCTTGCTCAGAATAATCACCTCAGAGGGCATAAATTGAAATTGAGGAAAGACAGATGTAGGTTAGATGTGCGGAAATTTGCCTTTAGTCAGCGGGTAGTTGGTTGGTGGAACAGACTTCCATCCCTTGTTGTGGAAGTTGATAGCCTAAATAAATTTAAGGCTCAGCTGGACAGGTATTTCGAACGAACGGAGGGGTGAAATGGGAGTGGGTTTTTTTGCTGATGCTGCATAAGCTTGCTTTCTTGCATCATATGCCTCTACTAATGCTAATGCTTCCACAAAAAATGTTCAGTCTATTTTTAAAAGCAACAGACTAACTAGATGAGTTTACGTCCTCATTCTGGCTGCCAACATACTAAGATGAAGATGTAAACTACTTTGGTGGAATTGTATTATAGCATAAAAATATATATATATATATTTTTTTTTTTTTTTTTAAATATTTCAGTACTAATGCCGTGCATATTATTATTGAAAAAAAAAAAAAAAAAAAAAAAAAAGATAAAAGAGTTAGAAATGTATATTTAATGTGAAGGCATGTAGTGTGCAGGTGGCCAGGAAGACACAGACTATCTTATCAATGATTTACTGTACTTTTGCATCAAAGGAGAAGGTTATAGTTTCCTTATACAGCTTAATGTGGAAATGCAGGAATATTGTGTTCAGGTTTGGAGACCACATTTAAGGAAACGCTGAACTTCCGAAGACAATCAACTGCTGAGGAGAATAGTGAGGGGATGTCCATATGAAGAGAAGTTTTGATTATGTGGGTTACAGAGATTGTAAATTAAACATCTTGTGTAGGGGGGGGGGATCTGAATGAAGTGTATAATGGGACACTGGGGAGAATGAAATGAATGATGGTGGAATTTTCACATTGAAAGGCAACACGAAAACCAAGGAATATTAAACTGGTGGGCAAAACTAGTAGACCACACAGCAGGAATTTTATATTTGGCCAGCATGTTATCGCCTACTAGAATAAACTGCCTTGGTGGATATTTGATGGTCTAATGAAATTTAAGGGCAAGATGCAACAGTACCTTCTGATGAATCAACAGTACCTTCTGGTAATGGTTGTTGTTTGTTTGTTATTTGGTTTTTAGGAGCATTAGCAACTAAGGCCATATTGCTCCGGGATATGCGGTGGTCATTCCCTGACCTTTCCGCATCCTCCATATTTGGTGGTGACGGGCTCGAACCCCGGACTAATCAAGAAGCATGTGCTATGCACTGCTGCTCCTTCCCACCTGGCTACGGAGGCGCCTTCTGGTAATGGAAAGGGTATGAAAAGAGGTTTTATGGACAAAGATTATTATATATATAATTTTTTCAACTGATTCAGCAAAGCGTAGCCTTCTTGGCTTTTGGGCTTACTAATAATACTACACAAGCCCATGGTGAGAATGCATTTGAAATATTACGTTCTCATTTGATGAAGACTACAGCTAAAGAATGACACACTTCTGGAAAGAGTCCAAAGATCAGCAGTCTGTGTGATAGAAGAAGCAAGAATTATCCCGACAAGGAGAGATAAAGATGTCGATTATAGAGCATCAAAATAGGCACGCATCTTGGAAGATTTTCACATTAAAACGGAAATTAAACCCTGATATTATGAGACTGGTGCTGCAATCTACTAGAAGTAAACATGAATGAAAGCGTGCTTAGTCCTCGAGCACAGCAGTCAAGTTTAGCTGAATTTAATTTAATATAATTAAAATAAATTATTTAATTTAATGATTAGAACTAATTTTCTAAGATGGCTAAAGTGGACCTTATGAATAGGGGTGTAATGGATAAAACTAAGTTTTTAATGCTCAATTGAATAGCATCATAAGAGATACAGCATGATACTACACATATGAATATATGCAGTATCCTGCTGTATTCTATGGACTTGGCTATATACCCCTAAATGGTTGAGTAGTTTAGAATATGAGCAGAAGCAATTACCGCTATGAAGGGTCGACGGAGCCAAGCATGAAAGCGCAATTTAAGCATGAAAGCGCAATCATGCACGTGAGTGTGAGTGGACAGTGGTTCCACCCTGCGTGATTGCTAAATAAGGTTATCGATTGTATTCACTGTCAAAATAATTAACTGTAAACTCCTATTATGCCAATTGTGTGTATTCTGTGGTAGGGTTACTAGTCTACTAACTACCCTAAGGCATTTTCTTATAGTAGGAATGCACAACCAAAAATAATACATCCTGTGGTTATCACTGTTTCGATATAGGAAATATCGTTGATGACACTTCCAAACCTCGTGACAAAACGGAAATTTTACAGGGCAGTCAAAAAACCGTTTATTTTTAATAGGGAAACGTTTTATTTAATTATAGTACATCTTTTGAAATTTGCATTTTAATGCATTTCTGAAAAGGTAATTAAAAGACTTTTGGTTGAAAATACACATAATTAGTTTTATTGTGACTGTAATGAGAATTTATTTAAGATCGATATGTGAACATAAGAGGTATAGGGTTTTATAATGAAAAGATAGATTTAAATAATTAACTATACCTTTTTTTAAGTTTTGGCTCATTAAATAAACCTAAAAATTTAATCTTAATTGTGCAAGAGGACAAGTATGAAAAATAATCTAACAAAAACCTCTAAAATATTGTAGTTTTTCTTCAATTTTTCTTTTTATTGCCATACGGAAATTGGTCATAAAAGGAATGATATTCACGTAGAATTACTCTTTTCAGGTCTTAAAATTTTTCACTGGTGATGTTGAGCCTTTCCTTATACAAACCTGCAGGTTTCTCAGTGTGTACTGATCCACGACGTTTAGGTAACAACTTCAAGTCGTCTTTAAGGAGCAATTTGTAACTGATGGCTCCATCTGGGCTGTACTTTAATGCCCTTATGTCAGTTACAACGGGGTCGCCAGCTTTCATTCCAGGATGAATTGAGGAATAAATTTTAAAGCTGGCGTAATTATTTTTTTTTTAAAAGAGTGTAATCCAAATAATGCATTTCATAGGGTTGTGGAACCTTCTTGGCTTCTTTTATGAAGCCAGGAAGGTTCCAGTGTCAGCAGGGACATTTATGATCATATTCTTCAATTTCCGTTCGATGATACTGTGAACTGGGTCGCAGCTCATCTAGGTATATCCTTTTTCTAAAAATTTCAGAAATTTTGTAATTTTTTTTTTTAAATCACGGCATATTGAAGAAATGCACTGCTCAATGTCACATTCCTATTTTGATGGAGGCACCCATCTCCCCATAAAATTACTTGATCTACTTCTTCAAGACCTTCAATATTCTTTAATGTGCATGAAGTAAATTCGTTGGCTGTAACTGCCCCCCCCCCCCGCTTCATGCCAAACAAAGTAGTCCGTATGCTTTGTAACATTATTGTAAAGTTATGAACAAGTAGCTTGGTTTTGTAGTAGAGGGCAGATGCTTGTAGATGCCTATAGGGGCCCAGTAATATCACTTGCAAATCCATTGTGACTACAATGATACGTAAATTTTTCCTTGGCACATAGTATTTTCAAGAATGGCCTGCCTAATCATTTCCTTTCTTTGTTGGTGAACAATCCAATCCTTCTCTGGTAGATTGCCTGCTGTGTGAATTACACAAACAGCATATCGCTCCTTCTTGGGCTAGAAATAGCCCAATATTCATGCTTTTGAATACAACCTTGAAGTTTGTCAAAGAGAGTGGTTTGCTCACTGGAATTTTTTCTTTTTAGTGGTTGCAGTATAAATTGTACACATCTGCTTTGCTGGAAAATGTGGGCTCCAGAAAAGCTTTACCACTATGAGATCTACAATAGTGTGGCATTTTTGGTAGTTTCTCAAGAAATGTAAACTATCCCTATTCCGTAAAGTCTTAGAAACAATTTTATTTTCTTTAGATGTATGGGTACCAACGTCACAGTTAAATATAACTTTTATTTGAAACTGAACTACTGATGAGCAACTTACGAGGTTAGGATAAATAAATCTCGTGTAAAGAAAAGCAAATAGTTGCATTATCTAAAGACAGCGCCTATAACGCCATGCTAAAATGTACGAAACGGAACTCTGAGATTGCAGACACGAACGGAGCACAGCAATGCCAGATTCCCGGACCTGCACCGATACAAGCATCCCCAGCCAACGGAATTCCAGAAACAGCAAGACCACGTTGACTAGCATGAGAGTAGGTAATACTAGCCTCAGAATACGAAATCACCAAGCGACCAGCAATACTCACACGAATATTTTCATTAGCAGGCTGGATCTGTCGACAAAAGTTGAAAAAATGGAGGCGCTATTAAAGGAACTAGGCATACACGGTAAGCCTTTCAAAATCAATACCAAGCATCCCTCTTATGCCTCCTTCAGGATTCAGATTGATGAGCCCAATTACCAACAATACCTCTATGCCGAATACTGGCCCAGAGGCCTGTTGGTAATGCCATAATATGGGAGACTAAAGGCTAAGAACTCATCAAGCCCGAACCCCATTCCACAACAATGCATAACTACGCCAGCATAGCTACCTGTCCTCTCTAGCGGAGTCTCCCAAATTATATCTGGGAGTGGGTGCAATTCGTAGATGTCTAGCATGGAGATGACGAGCGAACATCAGACTAGTCGCATTACAGTTAGAATATCCAGCAACAGGGAACATCGAACGCGACATCGGTCTCCGGACGAGATTTCAGATCATTGTATGAAAAGCAGATACTGTTCGGAGAGTAATCTCATCATATTACAACCCTCTGTGGAGGTAAATATCCGATGTTTCCTACAAAACATCAGGAGTGTCAAAAACAAACTAGATGGCCTACTTGATTTTCTTTCCTGAGCAGAGTACGACTTCGTCATTCTGATTGAAACCTGGCTCAGAGATGAAACGGAAATTGCTACCTTCACCTCAAATCTTAGCTATCACACGCTGCTGCTAATAGAATTAGGAGACCAGGTGGCGGCGTAGCAATCTGTCAATGGAGTTCACTCCCCTAATTAAGGCATCCACAGGAAGTGACATAGAAGCAGTTCTTCGAATCTACAGAATTGCTGGTTTTTGGATCTCTGTGTGTGCCGTTTATTTCCCTCCTCTGAGGATTGTGTCCTTAATCTGACAACACGGCTGTCATCCACAATCAATCATCGGCAAAAGCTCATCATCATTCTCAGAGACTTTAACATTCCACTGCCAGCCACAAAGAAGCTCCTAGATACACTATCATTGAACATGTCGGAAATGGGCATTGGTCTTTTTCATGTTCCTCCCTCACATGGCGATGCCACCCCGCAGCGCATCTTCTCAAACTGTTCAGTAAAGGAAACCCTAACCATAACTGAGAACTTCCTCACATCCGATCACGATCCGATCGCTGCCATGATATCATTGCAGGCATCTAAGGATGAACGTACGCAAGTACAAACTACAAACACTGTCAGGAGAGTATACAATCCAAAATAGATCAACATTGGAAAAGTTACTACCCTTTTCCAACTTTACCCATGGAACATACTGGCTGAGCTTAAAATCAATGAGGCTGCCTACTGGCTTTTCGAGATGGATGGAATTCATTGCAAGGTCTGCAATGTCCAAAACACGCATCCTTAGTCCCCACTCAAAGCCATGGTGGAATGACCGCCTGACTAAGGCCTTTAGGGAAAAACAGGCAACCCATGCCTCCTACAAGAAGTCGCCTTCTCAAAACTCATATGCGAAATTTTCCAAAGCAAGGATGGATTTCCAGAAGAGTAAACAATCAGCTTGACAATTTAATGAACGGCTGGCTATCCAGAGGAAACGTGTGTGGTCCACAAGTCATACTTGGACCCCTCTGTCTTTAGATATCCAGGAATGGTGTGAGCATGTGCTGCGTTTTAGCGAGATCACTTGGGGTTCGAAGCATATCCTTGGAACGAAGCGCTTAATGTTTCTTCACCTACTAGTAATACAGAAATTTTAGAAGAACAACTAATAAAAATAAATTCACTACTTGACGCGATACCTCTTTTTAATCTAAAAATTGCTTCTTATTTCATCAGCAAAGAGCTCACTCAACTCTACAACAAAGTACTCAAATATGCACAGGTGCCTTCAAGCTGGTTATTGTACAGAGCCGTGGCAGTTGCGAAATAGCCTCATGCGAAAACACCGCTCCATGCCAATATCAATTGTCTCTCCCTTCCTGAAATGCCTCGAGAAGTGCATCTATAATGATGTAGCACTCGCAATCTTTGCGCATAGGCCCGAACATATCCATTATGCCATGCCTAATAGATCTACTGTACCTAATAGACCTACAATCCTTATCACAGAAAATACTTCACGCGTGGAATGACAACGAAGAAGTTCACGCCATTTTTCTGGACATGAAATCTGTTTTCGACTCAGTCCAGGTCACGCCCCTTCTTCCCTTACTTGAAAGATTCTACGGGATATCCGTAAATATGCTCGAGATCCTCAGTAATCTGCTATCTAGGAGAATGCTTCACTTCACAAGCAATGGCATTACAGTCTGTAAAAGCGAGGAGGTAGTGATCCCACAAGATGGTTCTCTCTCAGACTTGCTATTTGCAGCAATATTCGTTCCACTAATGGATCAAATTCTAGCGTTCCTATCGTATGCTGATGATATTGTATGCTACTTGCCATGCAAATACCACCATTTTGCTTATTGGAGGATTGAAGTGGTGAAACCCATGTTTACTTTCTAAAGCAAAGTTTCCGGCAACACCCCCCACCCCCATGCTTCTCCTTCAACCCATGCACGGTGCTAAGTACTATAGGTTTTGATAAATTTCGTGTTTGGGGTTTTCATAAAAAAAAAAAAAACCTTGTTGGTGATTCACAAGAAAGACAAACCCCCCTCTGAATCTGTAAACAGCTACCTAAATACATTCTGTAAGTATGCCAAATTTTTTGGCCTCTCAGGTAATCCAGAGAAGTCAAACTATCTCATTTTTACTCCAAGTCGGATCACTACTGCTGATACTGCACTCTCTCTACGTCCGGAATTGGCAGGAAATGTTCTGACTCCCACAGACGGTGTCAAATTCCTAGGAGTAATTCTTGATACCAACCTCACCAATAAACAACAAATCCAAGCTTAGTATTCCAAAGCCCTGAGAGCCTGCTGGGAAATGAAAATAGATCTGTGCAAAACGCACAATAAGCAAATAATCAGGAAATATCCTGCAACATACTTCTGCAGTGTGCTCTCCTATGTCGTGGAAGTTTGGTCTGTGGCACCACCCACGAGCCTCAGGAAACTATGGGGCTTCGACAAACACATCTCCAACCTGCAATACGCGCCCACAGTCCACAAGCTCATGTGCTAAAAATAAAGGCATTCCTTCATATGTGCTCAGCTAAGCATGATCACATCAACATCTGGAACACGGTTGGTTGGCGTTTGCCAGGCAGACATCTCCGCAGTAACCCCCCACCCCCTCATTGTGCTCAAGGCTACAAAGGTTACAGAATTTCAAGAGATATTTCCCAAATGTGACTCTGGACACTCTCAACTCGTTCAACATCGACCTGTGGTCAATTGACAAGGCATCGCGATGGCATCTTGGCTTATTTTTCTGTTTGTAAAGGACAATTATGTAAATGCCGTCCTAGTTAGCCGATGTCATTTCATGTTAAGCTTAACCTGTAGTCCTTTTTCATTTTAATTACTATTTCATCATTACATTTTGATTATTATTACTTAGTTATTTATTTATTTTTTAAATTTAATTTAATTTCCTAATTAAAAAAAATCACTTGTATAAACAACGTATTATAAGATTCCTCTGACTTTCTGTGTAAGGACTCCCTATCGTATACATTTTATGTTAATAAAGAATCTTATTATTAACCTTACATTTTAGCAGAAAGACAAACCTAGTATCTCCAGTTACAAGGTTTAGTCATCCTATTCGTGGCAAAAAACATTCGAGGTTTGGTTTAGTTGAAATTACAAAAGACAAGCATACAAATTTTGTCATTATATGGAGAAACATACGAAAATCAATAATTTGGCAAAAAATGGAGTTACGAGGTTTAGAAGTACCATCGACGAATGCAGATCGTTACCATACATTTTCTACAGAGGAAAGCTAAGTAGCTATACTAGTATAGCTACTTAGCTCTCCGCCTTTGAAGCTTCATTCATTATCAGTTCCATTTTCTGTGTATATAATTATGAAATGTTTAAACCATGTTTTATTTTTAGGGACAAACACATCTTTATCCAAGGCCTATCCTTCATCTTCGCCAACTCTGCCAACATTAAACAACAACAACGTCGATTCCTGGGCATTCGGTAGCAATGCATACGACTTTGGCTTTCAAAGTCCTCTTTCCGCATCCCCCTATACTGGATTTTCTAACAATCCTCATGCTTCTCTGGCCACCAGTGCTCCTCCATCAGGATTCTACAATAGCATGCTTCCGCCTCAGTCTATGGCCATATCGGATCCTCTTCTTCCGGGAATAAGACCTAGTCCACCGGCAGATCTGCAGCAGAAAGCCTTGCTCAGTGGTGCCACGAATCCTGCATCCTTCGGCCCTCCTAATGGGGAAAAGAAAGGGAGTTTAGGGTTAGATACGGAAGGTCCAGGAAGTGACGCACATCGTCTAACTGCTCTTCCTCCCCTGCTATTGAAAACTAAGGATAACACAGTTTCGCCTCTTCCATCGCTGGATTTTTTTACATGAACTTCGCCCTTTCCTCGCCAGTTCTTAAACAGCGATTATGAAGAGAAGCATTGTAACCCTTCCAAGTGACAAGATTGTCATGACTGTGAACGTGATGTTTTTCTTGTTTTAGTATTATGGATTACTACAAGAAATGTCTGTTCATGTTTAACGAGTGCGATATTTTTATTTCCAGCGATAAAAATCTGCTTATTACATTGGAAAACGAAATCTATTTATAAAATCTAGTCAACATAAGTTTCATTTAATATTCAGTGTATGTGAGAAGTTCCAAAGACGGAAATTATTATAATTTAAATGTAAGCACCCTCTGTAATGTGTTCAGATTTTATAATCGCAAAATAACTGTGCCACAGAAACACAGAAAATCGAAAAAATTTAAAATTTCGAAAAAATATAACCTGCACTTGTCACGTGATGCGAGTTCCACTAGTGTTAACGGTTAGAAATATCAATTGTTATTGTTTGTTATACAATTTATTTTTGTCTATTTTCTTTAATTATTTTAAATTTTATCTTTTGTTTGAATTATATCCTTTAGAATAACAGTAGTTGGCTTATAGTAATAGAACAGAAAGCGAAACAGATGTCAGGTTGAGTTTAAAAATGTACATATATTGTTCAGCATTTTAGTTAATTTTTTTTTCTCCCTATTTTTGCTAACTTATTTTTATAATTAAACAAATTCCTGACTTTAAAAAAATATGTAGATCTATACTATTCCTAATAGTAAACTCAGTTCTGCAAAGATTTATTGTTGATCTTTTATTCACGCTAAGCGTTTTCTACAGAAAACATTCTCGATGAATTTGATCTATTCATCACTTCTCTAGGACTGCAGAAAAGCTTTATTAGATGCTTCCTCTTTTATGTAATCTATTTAGTGTGAGTAACTGTGTGTGCGTGTGTGGTTAATGTAACTGATTTTGTGATAAGATAATATTCACGTATTTAAAAGACACAACTGCCTTTCTGAGCATACAGTCAAAATATAACTATAGATAGTACGTTTCTAGTCTACAATCTCTTTTAAAAGTCTCTTTAACTGCATTGAAGTTCGTGTTGGATAACAATTTTTTTAAGAAAATCGAGACTTGATTCCCAATTGTGGAAAGACATCGAATTCTTCCAATCCCTCAAGGACAGCATTCCCTTTAAATAAGTAGACATTAGTTTAAGGCCAAGCGGCGTCAGTATATATTTGTGTCTGCATTTTGCTTATATTCTTCGGTCGGTTTGGCTGCATTTTAAGGAGAGAGAGAGAGAGAGAGAGAGAGAGAGAGAGAGAGAGAGAGAGGATTGTAGCATTGTAACTCAGTATACGACTTGGTGTATAATTGTTATTGTGATAAAGATTTGTCCATAACGTGAGTGAAAATGTAGTATGATTTTACACAAAGAAACGAAACACTTTGGCCATCACCAATAGTGCCTTACAAATGTGAATGTAATTTGTAGTACTTTACATGTAGTTTTTACTTATGTAACAGTGGAGAATTGTTTTGTGGCAAGTAGAGTCTTAATAAATGTAATCATCTGTACGTCTTTGTCTGTTTTCTTAGAAAAAGATTATATCTTTTTTAGTGTTAAAGTTTAATTAATTTAGGTACAATTCATATCATTACGAGGAAGGTACGCATTATAAAAAAATATGAGAAGGGTGGATCGTTCTTTGATGAAAATATTAGTAACATGGGAAAGCTTCTATGTCTGGTCATTCATAGCGCATTGGTTATCCTTTCTCTGTTCCCAGTCACTTGTTTATGATCTCGATATAAAAACAAAGTTTAATGTAGACTTTTAATATAAATGCCTAAAAGAAAGTAAATCGAAAAGTACTATTTTAAAATTTTTTAGCATGATTTTATATGCAGGTAATTAGAATATTATCGGCAACTCAGAGGGTAATTTCTAGAATGTCAAACTAAATGCCACAGCAGAGAAAAATTTGTATTTTTAACAGATAAAATCTAAACTGTTGCTTTTAAGGGAAAAGAAAACATATGAAAGAAAGAAAGTCATAATCAATAAAATTGTAGCAGGTGACCACTTTTAAAACAGAAGACAGAAATTACAAAATACATTAAATCTTTCAATTGGTGGACACACCAAATAACAATTTTCAACCAGATACAACGGACAATTAATATCAGATAATTCTGCAATTTTCACAGAATCTACAGAAGCCATGTACCAGTCCATTAAGGATTGTTACATGGTTGCTACATACGATGAGAACCAAAGATCGTAGAAGGTAACTAGTATTTTTAAGGCGAAGCTGGCATATGAAATTAGATAAGAAATACAGGGTGGGTCCAAATTATCGTCGAGATTTCCGTGGCCGTTTCCATCTTTGAAACCAGAAACAACAAAATAAAACTGCTTATGGAATATGAAAATGTAACTCAAAAAGTTTCATTTGGCAACGCTGTACTCGCCGCATTGATGTCTGGGAGATATTGACTGCATTACTTCAAAATGGCGACTGTTCAAGAGAAGGTAATGTGCGTACTTTGGTTTTTCGAAACAAAGTCCGTTATTAAAAGCAACATCGTTACAGAACTCAGTATGGAAAAGATTCACCTTCAGATAATGCTATCCGACGTTGGTTAAAGCAATTTCAAGAGACTGGTAGCGTTCTGTACCGAAAAGGAGCGGGAAGACCGAGCACTTCGCAGGAAGATGTTGATCGAATCCACGAAACGTTTTCTCGAAACCCACAAAAATCAACTAGACGAGCTTATTTGCAGTTAGGTATACCACAAACGACTGGAGGGTTGTTCATAACCGCCTTCACCTACATGCCTACAAACTGCAGATTGTGCAGGCTTTAAAGCCGAACGATAAACCCCGCCGTTTCCAATTTGTCCAAGACATTTTGTCAAACATCGAAGCTGATGAAAATTACCATTGGAGATGGAGATTTAGTGATGAAGCAACATTTTACGTATCAGGGAGGGTAAATCGTCATAACTACAGAATATAGGGATCAGAAAACCCTCACGCCATTCGAGAATTCGAAAGAGTCCAAAGGTCAATGTCTGGTGTGCTTTGTCATGTTCGGAAGTTTTGGGACCCCCTTTTCTTTGAGGAAAAAACAGTAACAGCGGTGACCTATCTGGACATGCTACAGCTGTATCTGTTACCCCAGTTGGAAAATCATCAGACAAATGTGGTGTTCCAGCAAGATGGTGCACCGCCACATTGGGCTCTTATTGTCCGAGAATTTCTTGACAGGCATTTTCCTGGGCGCTAGGTTGGGCGTGGTCGACCGATTCCGTGGCCTCCGCGTGCATCCGATCTTAAGCCGCTCGATTTCTTCCTGTGGGGATACGTGAAGGACATTGTGTACAATACCCCTGTGACCTCCCTTGATGAACTGAAGCTCAGAATTGTTGCTGCGATCGAAAGAGTTACACCGCAAATGCTGAAGAACACTTGGAGGGAAAGTGAATATCACTTGGACATCTTACATGCCACGAAAGGCGCGCATGTTGAAGTTGTTGAGAATTCTACAGTATTGATTCTATAGGTAATAAAACTTTTTGAGTTACACTTTCATAATCCGCAAGCAGTTTTATTTTGTTGTTTCCGGTTTGAAAATCAGAGGCAACGGAAACCCCGACAATAATTTTGAATCACCCTGTACAAACAGTGAAAGTATTCACTGAATTACAAGAATCGGTTTTGACTAAAACGACAGTTTATAGAACAAAATTACTGAACACACAAATCGTCAGATTATCATACTGATTACCAAAGATAATGCAGTAAAAGAAAATAAAATGCCATTTTCGTTTATGAGATATAAAACATAAGGGGAAAATAACCAAAAACAGGTTGCTATAGTTTCACATGCGCCGTTAAATATTACCTCCCATCTGATCTGAGAAACCTGTAATACGGGTCTCTCGTATAAGATACCCATCTTACATAATCATTTATTACTACACTTCAAATTTAATTGTTTAAATCAAAAATATAAATTTTAACAATAAACTTCAGGACTGTAATTCTTATGGAACCAATAATTAAGAATAATTTGCATATGAAAGGGTAATTGTAACGAAGCGACTGCTGTTTTCATTAAATGGGTTGCTTATATTACAGGTTTATCAGATCAGAGAGCGCTCTAGTTGGTATCAAACAATGTTCTCCCCTCCCCCAAATTGAAAAGTGACGATCTTACCAGAGTTCTCTATTTGGGGAAAAGAGTGAACGATGGAAAATAGGAATAACGTCTCTCACGAGAAATTTCCAGTAGTTTCTAAGTTCCTGTGTCCACAGTCAAGTTCTGGCCTCAAAAGGAAAAAATGCATGCGGCATGGCAAAGAAAGTCGCCACACTTCATAAATAACACACGGCGTATAAGGGTCCTCTTAGCGCTGAGTTGGGCAGTTTGTCGGGCAACTACAAGAAAACAACACTGGCGAAGACACAATGATATAGACAATACTTAATCTTGGAAAACGGATTCGCACCATCTACAACACTATCTTACTGTTAATGGCAGTGTTTTCATGCACGATCACACACCCCAAACAATGTCTCACGCTATTTTCGGCAACTTCCTCCTGTCACCAGCCCAAAGCCACCACCATGGTTCTCCTCTGGGCTCTACGCGATATTTTTTATCACCGGACATGGATCCTTTAACGACAAGTAAACAAGCCTTGGTCTTGGTGATAACCCAACATATAGCCGGGGTCTGAATGAAACTTCGGAGAATGTCCTGTACAACTGCTCTAATTATCGCCGCCGTAGCTGAATGGTCGGCCGCGCGGGTGCATAAGTACACGCGCCTTGAGTGACCGGGGTTCAAGCCCGTGAATGCTAAATACGGTGCTGTTTATTGTATTCTGTCTATCGTGTGAACTCCTCTGACCATTTGGTCGTCCCGGAGTATAAACAGAAAATTTATTTTTATTTAATTATGACGACCACAGATGTTGCCTAATATATCCAAAATTATACATTTTTCTAGAGGCGATGGACACATGTTTGTCACACAGGAGGACCACTAAAAGGCGTGAGCTCCCCTTCCCCTCTTGACTTTTGTCTAATAAAAACTTCACGAAAAGACTCGATGGGCTGGCATTTTATCGCCCTGTCTTGGACTTCTAACCCCCCCCCCCCCCCCCACGGGCTTGACTACTGCTGAAGGCTGTGTAGGATTAGTGACCTCAGAGGCCGTCCTAAAATTCCCTCTTACTTAGCCGCTGCTGCTGTCACCTGCCCTGGACAGGTGTGGGATGCATGACTTCTCTGCTTTATGGTAATCTCCTTTTGTAGGGGAGGGCTCTAATATCTCCATCCAGGCCACGAACCAGATAAGACACAGGACCTGCTGGCACGATGTTCAATTTGCACCCGTCTGTTGATGAGTGCGAGGCGACTTCGAGCTAGCCACTTGACTGCGGCAAGCACAAGACCAGATGCCAGGATCGGCCTGTGCAAGACGTCTATAAAATTCTGAAGCTACCGATATGTCCCTAGACTTAACGAAAATTTCGACTGCTGACAATTGCAGTTGTGCAAGTGGGGAGCACAACACCCGACATTGCCCCTCCAACCACGCCCAGAATCCCAACAGCGCAGTCTATTGTCGGGTATTGTAAGGCTTAAGCTGACACTGAATGACACCAGACTTCACAAGCCAGTGTTATAGTGCAGGAAGTCTATAGACTACAGGATTGAGGCATACCGACTTAGACACTGCTGACCCTTGTCGTAGACAAGTGCGGGATTGCGACTGTTGCCATGCCTAGCTCTGATCTGAAGTCTAGATTCTCTTCCTCTGGGTTCTAGAGAAGACCTGACCAGAGCAGGCATCACACTGGACTAGAACTTGTTGACACTGTCTTTACAGAGTGTGGGATAAGGTTGTTTGATGCAGGCGCATCGGAAACTTAGGCTATATTGCACCGTATATAATATGTCTGTAAATTGCGTGTGTTCGGTTTTCGATTTCTGTTGCCTGAACGAAAAATTGGAGTTTATGGGAGAAAAAACATTGCTACCATCGCATGAGACTGTTGTGAAAAAAGCTCCATAAAAATTCCTCGCTGAACCTATGACTTTATCTTTCTTACCCCCTGGGTGTGGGATGGACATCCTCCCCCCAAGGTATCCATCTATTCCCTCTTCTCACTCCCTCTGGTGGACGCCTCCAACTTATAACAACCACTTTATTTCTATTCCGGTCAAACCCTCTGACTATTTTCCCACGCTATCCTTCAATAAAAAATTCATTTTTGTAATGAGCCCTTACCAGAAAGCTCCGGACAACTCTGGGGTCTGCTCAGCCAGAGTTGACCGCCTTACCTTCCTGGACTGGCTTCCCGCGCCGATGGACTATGGATAGGTGATGTTCCACAAGAGGCCACATGAACAACATAACCATGTTGTTTATATACTGAAGTGCTTTGCAGATACTGAAGTTCTGTTACATATATTGAAGTGCTCTGTAGATGCATATAACCATCTTACCATATTCAGACAGTTCGTTATAAATATAACGAACTGCCTGAATATGGTAAGATGGTTATAATCTGGTAAGTTGTTTTTTTTTTTTTTCTGTGTGTGTGCGCATGCGTGCAGTATTGGTCCCAGCTAGGGGCTATAGCTCTCCATTATGATCAAAATAATGTGCACTTTTTCACTTGACTATTTGCTTCAGCCCCCTCCTTTAGAAAATACAGGAAGTCATTGATGGTTCGTGACAGCTCACTTAAATCACAATTTGCTTTGTGTATTTATTAAGAATCTTTCAAATTTTTTTATAAATTTCATTGCAAGCTTAATGTTACTTTCAATTTTTTAAATATTTTCCGAATAATAAAAAAAAAAAAAAATATCTTCAGGTGTTTAATATACTTCTTAATATTATTAATGAAATTAATATAAAATTTCTAATGAAGTTTACATTAAGGATGGTTTGATCGCTTTAAATGAAATTTCCTATTACAAAGAACCACACAAAAAATAAAGAAAAGGAAATAAAACAAAGAAAATCAGTTTTCTTTAAAAAGAGAAATATTTGCACGAAGTTTACACTAAGGAGAAAAACAGTGGGCGGCTCGAGAACACGAATTATGTGAAAGAGAGAGGAAGAATAACGTACACGGAGTGAGGAGGAGGATGAGTTGCCTATTGGTTTTCTATTTAATAAAGTGATGATTTTAAAGAACAACTCTGCTAAAAAAAAATAATGTTTTTGCCTTTGGAGGATGATTGGCCGCGTTGTTCATTTCGTTGTGGTTCTCGGAACGTAACTACGATGAACATGGAGGACTTCCTGTACTGGAATCGCCGCTGTGTGTGTGTGTGTGTGTGTGTGTGTGTGTGTAAATTCTAAACGAGAACGAGATTAATTTATATTATGGTTGGCCATGTGACAGCACTACCAAAAGTAATGGACACATACTACACTACAAAAAGTTCCAAACTTGTAGTTAAGAACAAAACGTATTTATTCGAAGAGATTAATAACGTGTTAGCACACCTTTAACCGTAATGACTACTTCAGTGAGTTGTGGAATGGTTTCTACAAATTTCTGGTGGAAAGATGATAGTACTATGTTCTCTATTCGTTCTTTAAAGCATTTGTGAGCTTCCTTAACGAAGGCCTTGGCCTTCCCGTAATCGTGCGTTCCAATTCATCCCAAAGATGTTTATCCCAGTTGAGTTGGGAGTGCACTGTGCTGGCCACTGCAATACCCTAATATTATTTTCATTAAATCACGTGTTCACAACCCTTGCCTTGTGACAGGGAGTGCTGTCGTACTGGAAAGTGTAAAGGCCGTTTCCGTAAAACTGCCACAATGTAAGGCATAAATACAGGAAGAAGAATTTAGGATACCATGCACTGTGACTGGTGGGCCTAGTCCACAGTCCGAAGAACACTCCTAACCCATCTCCCGGCTTCAGAATAGGGACATCACACCCGGTTAATTAGGGTTCTCCAGGCAGCCTGTTGCGTGCACTTGCAACTTCAGACTCAGATTCTAGGACTTAATGGTAGAATGAGATAATCAGCGGTCTCACAGCGTCATCCCCGGTCAGTCAATGCCGCACACCTACCTGACCGTTTCGTTGGATGTTGTCACCTCTGGACTTCATTTCTTCAGCATGTTACCAACTCTCGATTTGGAAATGTTTAGTTTCAGCACGCACAGACGTTCTTCCCATAAGAGATACAATTATCATTTACAGTTGAAACTGCTAACGCTTTCCGTTTGCCCTTAGTTTTGTCTACACATTTGAAATGGATTCCCGGATAACCGATTGGCACCTTTATTAGCCGAAATATTGTATGTCTTATTGTCTCGCAGAATTTCCTGAAACTAGGGAGGATGGTGTCCCATTAGTTTTGGAAGGGGTGTGAATAGATATGAGTGTTTCGCTAACGTGCACCAGCTGCTAGTGCTTAGTTTTGATTTTAGGAGATTTTACGCAGAGACTTTTTTGCAATATATTTATCGTGAATTTTCAGGATAACAAGTAAAAGCGATATTAAGATCAGAGATACAGTTGATGATTTTGAACTTGAAAATTTGCGTAATGAACTGTTTTTTCAGACAAAATGAAAGTTGGCAACTTTCATTTTTTAATTGAAAGTTTGTCAAAATTATAAAATAACTAATTGTACATGGTTTTATTGAAATTATATGGGATTAATAGAATTATCCTGTCCTCTGATTGGGGTTTTTTTTTTTTTTTTCTTTTTTTCCGGCAACAGGATTGAAACCGCTTAGTTAATGCAATGGTCTTAGTAGATGCTCATAGAATAGATGCTCATACAATGCTCATAGTAGAATATACTTTGTCTTCACACCGAACAGTCCTGATATGGTACCACTTCTAAACAAATACCATGCCAAAAAGGCTGTTGTTATAGCCTTTTTGGCATGGTGTTTGTTTATACTGTCTCTGTTTATACTGTCTCATGGTATTTGTTTATACTGTCTCTGTATACTGTTTATACTCTGTGTATACTGTCTGTAAACTCTGTGTATAATTGTGTTCTGAAGTCGATTTTCTGTTTTGCTGGACGAAAAACCCGAGTTTCCGAGAAGAAAAACCCTTGCTACCCTCGTCTAAGACCAACTAATTCAGCCGCATTGTGAAACAGGCCCATAAAAATTCCTCTCCTCACCGACGGGACTCGAAGGCGGCTATTTTCCACCTGGTGTGGTGAGGCTGGTGATCCTGCCAACTGTGTTACCACGAGGGCACACAAAAAGGTTAATCTGTCATTTAAATTAATACTGTGCAATGTAATGCATTCAGTTCTGCACAAGTTCGCCTATAGAGACCACCAACCGGTTTCCTTTGGTGATGAGAAGCCAGTAAGCTTTTGAAACAGCTGTCATGGCAGTGTCTGAGATTTTTGAATGTATAGCGAATTCACCTATTTTGGTAATACGCAGAACCGTGCATAAGGCGTTTGTCTCTAAGTTAAACACAAGCCTTAGCGCCAAACACTCGTGTCCCGTCTTCCACGAAAGCAGAAAATCTCTCTATGATTGAAATCGAACGCAGGTGACGCGTACAAATCAGGTAGAGACCTGATTAATTCTCAACCCGGATAATCGACTGTTGCTGTATGTTTCGCGTCAAGTCTCTTTACAGGCGATATTATTTTGAATATATCCTCCATCTCCAATTTTCTCGAGGTCACCGTTTTCTCACAACGGGTGGAAAAGGCTGAGTTCGAATCCTGTCACTTTTGAGAGGAATTTTTATGGGCCTTTTTGATAACGTGGCTGAGTTAGTCGGTCTCGGGAGATGGTTGCATGGTGTTTTCTCCCAAAAATGCGGATTTTTTGTCTAGCAAATCGATCAAAGAATATACGCACTGGATAAAAAAAATATCGTGTCATATGCTTCTGTTTATTCATGAAACTGAGAAGAAACGAATGCCCATTTCAAAACACCTTGCCATTATTAAAAAGAAAAGTAAAATAAATTTCCATTAGTGTCCAAAGATCTAATCCAGTGAAGACTACATACTGGCGAACCTAATTTAACTATAGCATGATTAAAATTGGGTAAATAACTGATATTTCATTATCTATATGCCTATGAAGTTATATTCTGGTCGATAGTATACAGTATTAAATAATACATAGCTGCTTCTTGTTTGTATTCCCCCACGTTAGCAAAGGAACAATGAAACTCCACGTGTCTGTTATAATTTCGAGCAACCAACAGATGAACTGTTCATTGACCATTTTCCCCATAGACGTACGCCACATTGGTGACGTCACCAGTTGCTTTCTGTGTCTACCCAAAGTATACCTGCGCGTAGTTGTGGAACAGCGAGCAGCTGTTTTCCCATAGCTTCATTATTTCATTGCTTCCTGAAAATGACTTCCCCGAGGCTGTTAGTGGGCAGGGGACGTTCTTGTCCACCACTTGTCCGATAATTTACATACTTTTATTGGCCCCTTCCAGTGCCATCGTCCCGTTACCCTAACTGAACAGCCTCTTCTGGTGGCCGCCAGAGTGCTTAAAAAGAGTTTCACACGCTTCATGGAACATGTTCCAACTCATACAGCGGGGAGTTTTTATTCGCACGTGCCGGGAAGTGGGACCGAGGCGCCACTTCACCATCCGTCTATCCCTCTAGTTAGGACCTCACTCCATCGTTCTATTCTCGACCGTGTGCTACGGGGAGAATACCTATGTAGCTCCCTCTGGCGTAGGGGCGCGTGGTTAACCGAAAATTAAATCTGTCACAAGCTTCGAGGCCGTCCGACACGTGTCGCATGAGCGGGAAAACTAAATGCCGTTCAACCATGTCATCTCAGGTCAGAGTTGGGGGACGCGCATGAATGGCTGAGGGGCGTTCGCCAGGAAAAGTAATACAGCCGCAATGGCTTTCATTTACGAATTACCGCTGTAGATGTTATCTTTTGTTGCACGAGCTAATAGCCACTCCCCTGTCAAGAAGCCCGCCAGGCTTATCAGATCATTCCCATTCAGAACTCGGTTGTCTCCTTGAATTTCGCGATGTACAGATAGTAACGGAGTCCAGATAGTACAGATAGTAGAAAAGATACAGAGGCAAATATGAGATGCAAGATAGCAGACGAGGCTGCAGGCATACAATGAATACAGAGATAGAAGGATGCTCAGAGAGATGAAAGAGAAAAGCATTACACATATAGAAAGAATTTTGATCATTTCTCGTTTATCTCTCTTTATAAACGAGAGCGAAAAAGAGACAGAATTTGTAACGATACGACAGTAACAATCGAAGTTTTTATCCTCTCAAGTTTCCAGTTGGATAACGAAAGCTCTAATTCAACGTTGCCGTTTTCGAAACTACCTTTTTTTTTTTTTTTTTTTGGTAGTTGTTGGCGCATCGGCTTCTGTGGCCATAATGCACCTCCCAAGGTTTTTGCAGTACTTTTGATCCAAGCCCGAGGCGGGAATCGAACCCGCGACCTTTGGGTTGCCAGGCAGGCACTTTACCCACCCGGCTAGCCCGGTCGGCTTCAAAACTACCTGGGTTTAACTTCTGCCAGTAACGTCCTGTTGTTTAAGAAGTTTGGCCAGTGCAATATCACACACCTTTGGCAGATATTATGTCTAATTTTCACGTAACTCCTACCGAAAGTTCCAATTTCCTGAGATCAAATTTCATCAAGTCGAGAGGAATTTTTATAGGCTTTTTTCATACCATGGCCATGGTCATGGTATGAAAAAAAAGTTACTGGAACAACTATGGTAATTCGGCCTCGATAAATCTAGTAAAACTTGTAAAGTGACCATAGAATGGATGCAATTTACAGTCTTAATTGCAGAATTTAAGCCTAACTATTGGAGAAGAGTCTATAATTGCGTGTATTCGTCGGTAATTTTCTGTTTGCTGGAGGAAAAACCCGAGTCTCGTGGTGATAAAATCATGCAACCATCCCTTGAGACTAACTAACCCAGCCAGGTTGTGAAAAAAGCCGATAAAAATTCCTCGCGTCATTGATGGTATTCGAACCAAAGGCTTTTCCACGAGGACGGTGTTTATAATCACTGTGTTTGAAGTACAAATGTTATTTATTTATTATTCTTACTAGAAACGCAGTTTGCAGGTAATTTGCTTATATGTAATTACTGTAATTGTATCCCTGCTCTGCTTTTTTGTTCGGAAGCAGTATCTGTGAATGAATTCAGCGATTATCGTTTTAATAATTTTCATTATACGGAATTATCATTATGCACTAAAAACTAACGAAAAAGATATTTGGACAGTTTCAGAATCAAAGAATAATATTAAAAACAAAATAAAAATAAACGCCAAAGAATTAAATACTTTGAAACAAAGCGCTGGTTTTTCATCTCACGCTTAGCTTAGATTAAAGAAATGGGATTTTGTGCAAGATGAATGAATTTTATATACAGAGGCAAAAAACAGACCTTATAGGAAATTAAAGTTAATACTTGGATATGGTAAATGTAAATTAATAATAAATACATTAGTTGCATTAAAACACTGTCATAAAATACTCCAATTACAAGATTAATGTGCCAAATAAAAACTTAAAATTAAAAGTTCTATCAAAATAAAAAAATAGGAACTTATGCATGAAATCAAGAAAAATAGCAGGAAAAGAATCTCGATAATAGACCAAAGAGGAAGCCAATCCGCTGATACTATCAAGTAAATTTTACTACATTTGCCTCTTGAACAAGCGCCCTAAAAAGGAAAAATATTGAGACCCTAAATATTAATAAAATGCAACGAACTATTTCAGCAATGGAATCAATCCATTATATCAAAATGAGGAATCCACACTAAACTATAAATCACGAGATACTTGTCCCAAGTGTCCCATTACTTCTCGTAGGATCGTGTATGTCTCAGTAATCTAGTAAAGGGATAATCGATAGTTATCGTTTTTATTAATAATAAAAACTATCATATTACGGATCTCCGAGAACCAAGTCATAATTTTTCGACTGTTGTTCTATTTTTGCATTACTGCATCTAAAGATGTGAGGCGTTATTGTGCTGTGTCTGTAAACTGTGCGTATTATGTTTTAATGCGGCAATATGCAAGGTTACACTTGGGGAACAGTAACCCTAATATAACTTACACATTTGATGTGAGTGAATTAAAAAACGTAGATGAAGAGAGACATTTGGGAGTTATGGTATGGGCAGACATGAAGTTGTTGGAGCAGTGTAGACAGGCAGCAAGTACGGCCGTGGTGTCCTATTGATGATTTATCTATCGAACATTTGCTTGTAGAGACAGGGAGGTCATAATCCCACTGTTCAAGGCAATTGCAAGATCGCACTCGGAATACTTCGTGCAAGTAAATTTAGACATCGAGCTTCTTGAAAGAGTACAGAGATGGGCAACCTGTTCCTTGAGATCTGCAAAACAGCGCCCTTATGAGGAGACTTTTGATTATGTAGGTTATGGAGCTTGGTAACTGGGCACCATAGAGTGGACCTCACCGAAGTCTATTGAGCTATGGGAAGGGATAGTAAAATGAATGAAGGTGAAATTTTCACTGTATGAATGATTCCAGAGCTAGAAGGAAAGAGATTAACTAGATTGTAGAAAGTTTTTTCTTTTGGCCAGCGAGTCATTAATTACTGGAATAAGTTGCCTTTATGGAGGGAAACACATGAGTAGTTATTTTATATATTTATTTAATATTATTACTATTTATTTATTTTATTTCATTTGGGCTGGGCGCAAACGCCTAGGGCTTCCTTGCACTAATACTCATAATATGGTCGGTTATCTTTGTCTAGGCAAACACCAATAAAGAGTGTTTGTTTACATAAAAGATGTTATCTCAGACAAAAAACTTTCTTTGCATTAAAATGATTGATAAATCTATTTCCATCACTTTAACATGCCTGTTTACACTATGCATAAACTATTGTAAAGGTAGTGATGGGCATAATCAAGAGGTAAAATCGATTATTTCGATTACAGCAAATCATTTCATTATTTCGATTATACTCATATTATTTGAATGATTCATTCGATTATTTCATATACAAGTCATGCCCTCTGATCGGTTCACACAGTTTATGAACTCTTTCACTTTCGAAGGGGGAAACCCAGAGTTCCTAGAGGAAATCCTCACAATCTGTAATCCTGGTGGCTGAGTGTCGTGGTCCGTATTGTCACGCATGCACGAGACAGGGATAGCAACAATCCGATTGCTTTATTGATGCTTTTTTAGCGAACTGGTTAGTTTCTAGGGTGTGTCGCCTATAACTGAAATTCTTCACTTAGTAGCTGAATGGATTGCTACACATACTGTTCCACTTTGTCCTTTTTAGCTAAGACACAGGGAATAACCATCGCTTGCGTCCGTCTCCTTAACAGAACAACGGAGAGGAACAGTTGCTACTCTCGTCATACTGGCGAAGATGAGACAATTGTAACAATAGGATAATTGCTCGTGCTGAGATGGCCCATTTCCTCAATTACTGCCTGTTAGTCACTTGTCCCTTGTAGCTAGCCTGGTGTTATGATGGGGTGGAAAAAAAAAAAGTCTGAGGCAGAGAGAAAGAGAGACGTTGTAGATTGCAAAAGAGTAATAGCATTGTAATTATAATGGCCGGGTTCGACGTAGTTGTGCATCCATGGAGTTTTTCTACATTCTCATGTGAGAATAGAGCAGAGAGAAGAGAGGCTGAACGTATTAATGGTTACGCGAGGTATTAGCGAGTGTCAAAGGGTCATTTACTGAAGTCGATATTCGAAATATCAAGATGGTAATACGTATCTTGGATGAGTAACGATGTTTTGTGACGTGATATGCGGTCTGCGAGTGTCACCCCCCCCTCCTACTGTGTGTGAGTGAGCGGGAAAAGGCTTTCCCTAACGAAAACTCACGTATATAAAGATAACATCGCAGACCACAATGGGAGAGAGGGAGGAGGTTTCTGTGTAGGCTCGTTGAATGTTATCTTTTCGGCTGGGAACTCAATGCGACGAAGTTAACCTGAAAGGCTGAGGCCTATTTAAGTCAATCACATTAAAAGACAAACAATTTGTTTCTGGGTGTGTGGTGTGAGCAGTAAAGTACCGAACATAGAAGAGTCGCAGTACCTGATGGTTCGTTTTAGATAATGACCACTATACTAAGCCTCACTTCCTAATGAACTTTATGATCTTCTATATTGGCAATCCCAATTCTGTGACTTTTTTTTTTTGAGCTGCTATCCCTCCTCCACTTAAAAACATATTCATAATTAATGCCACGGGAAATTTGCGATTTAACACGCCAGTTTTATCCCTCCCCCGGCTCCTTATTCTGTCTGACACTAATCAGAACATTACGAACAGCAGAAGTGAATACAGGCGATGTTACCTTTGTTTCAGTCTGTCGGCTTGATATGCCTGACTTGCTCGGCATGAGAGTTGCAAAGGGCGGGCAGTGGTCCTTTCGTCGGGCACGCGCTCTCCTGCTGTGTTAAACGTCGGCGAGTGTCCGGGTTAAACGAGCGAGACGGGATGCATATGGTACACACAGCTTGCAGGATCGTATACCTAATTAAATGTCTGATATGGGGAGATTTGGTTGGGGAAGTCTCGTGTGGTAAAAAAAGAACAAATAGCATTAGGGACAGAGGGGAGGTTGCCTATGGGTCTCACCCCTACCCTCGAGATATGGTTGAATAACTGGCAATGCAATAAGGAAACTGTTTCAAAGAGGATTATTGCAACTTTTGCTCTCTTTTATAATGCAAAGGAAATGTTAGGGACTATGGAATATCGGATTATGCATTAAGTTGCCTTTTTTTAGGCACATTCGCGTATATATGTTGAACAGAAAAACAAGTAGGTGGAAAAATGGAAATAAGAAGATAGAAAAATGGGGAAGTAGTCTAGTGCAAAGGCAGGCAATGCTAAACCTAAGTAGAGCACGGACAACAAAGTGAAAGAAAGAAAGAAAAAAAGAAAGTGAGGGAGATAGAGAGTAATAACTAATAGCATAGAAATTTTCTATAAAACATTTCTATTATTATTTATTTTTTCCATACAATTTGTATGCAAAAAACAGAAATTCATACATTGGATGTACAGTAATACCCCGACTTACGCTACCCCGACTTACGCGAACTCGGAGTTACGCGGTTCTTGATTTTTTTCGTTTGGCAACGCTGCCGCCCACTATCTTCAAGGTCGTTTTTCATATGTTATCGATATACGGTGCGACGGCGGAGAATGAGAGCGAAAGATGAACAAAATTCAACTTTGCTGCTTTTATGTTTTTTATATCAGTGAAGGGGAAACACATTTCACCATAATAACGTAAAAAGCAACACAATTCCAGCTATCGGTATAATCGCAAATGCAATTAGATCGAGTTTACTACCAGTTTATAACAGATTTCACTAGCAGAAACGCAACTGGATTTTTATTGTTTTATGGTAGTAACCCCTAGAAATGTGAGGTGTTAATAGTGTATCTCTGCCTTTATGGTGTTGTTTATTCAGTTGCTACATGCGCGAAGCTTTGTTTATGCGTATCAAGCGTGCCTCCTCGTTTTGTAATTGTGCTTTATTCCCTAAAAATGAGTAAAATACTTAATTAAAAGGTGTGAAAAGGAAGCGTCCTGGTGAAGACACTGCAGATTCAGAGAGAAAAAGAAAAGCAATTATCGATAAACAGAGGCGGACTGGGTCAAAAATTCTTACCCGGGAAAATTTATAGTGGCGTCATACTATGGTTTATGGCCAAAATCACACTGGCCCACCGGGGTTTCCCCGGTAAGGCTTATGGCCAGTCCACCTCTGTCGATAGAGAAAAAATATGAAATTGTGAAACGCTTTGAGCGAAATGAAAGACCATGTGATATTGCACGTGCTACAGGCCTAAATGAAGCAACGGCGAAAAGCACATGACAATTGCAAACTTGACAGGTTGAAAATTGAAAAGGGCTCAATTGTAAAGGGCTTAAAAATTTTAGAAAACAGACTCCAACGAAGAACGCGTTATAGCTACAAAGCAAGGAATAAAAAAATTATTAGCTTGCTACGAAGAAATTCTGCGTGAAGAAAAGAACGCGCTGTGTCGTCAGACGAATTTGTTAGATTTTATGAAGCCATCGACATCGAAATAACTTTTTTACGTAAGTCATTTGTTTTTTTAATACATATTTTGTATTAATATGTATAAAGAACTGCAATTTTATTAATATTTTTCTTCTAAACTAGTGTTTTTGTTAGTCCTTGGTCCCAATTAAGCAAAATTTATATGTATTTATATGCAAAGTTGAACCCCGACTTACGCGAATTCGACTTACGCGATTTTCGTCGGACCCACCTATCGCGTAACTTCGGGGTATTACTGTATTTTAATGCAATATTGTTAACTTTAGACAGTCCGTGAGCGCTTCACGTGTATTATTAGAAAAAATAATAATAAATAATAATAATAAATAAATAAAATAGTAAATTTTCTGTTTATACTTCGGGACGAGCACGTAGTCAGAGGAGTTCAAGAAACAGCACTGTATTTAGCAATCCTGGGCTTGAACAACGGTCACTCCAGGCACGTGTACTTATGCACTATGGTTTGACTACTCGGCTATAGCGGCGTATACTGCGAGAGAGAGAGATTACTCTTCTTCCATGTACTTAAAAGTATATGGGAGAAGAGTAATAAATATTACACAGTTGTAATTAAACTGAACGGTTAAGTTATGCACCCGAAATGTAACGCACTGTACACATTAACTAACTTGTTCTATTCACTGAGAACTGATGGGCGCATCAGGTTTCATTGACTACAATTCTGTGACGACCCACAACGAATAATTTAGACAATAAATAAATTGTGTTTACTGTAGTCCTCCCAAACAGGTTAAATAATACAAAAACGGCTTTCCAAATTTAAAATTGGATCATATAAAAAACCATATCAAGAATAGCTTGTTTTCGTATAGTCAGGATGCTTTTTATTCAACTATAACTTAATATAATGGTAAAATTTTAAAATGCTGTTCAACTTGTGACGTTTCAAGTGTTAACGTTTCTGTAAGAATTAGGATAATTTTTTTTTTTTAAAGTACCGGCAGGCTTAATCGTGTTTTGAAATATACTCCTCTTTTACGTTGGCCTGATAAGCAACGGATATTTAAAATTTCTCATTCACCATAACGGCGAGACTCTGTCTATTTTGCCTCTATCTGTGTCTTTTTACGAGTTGGTTTAATCCTAGAGGGATGAAAATCTAGTTATAAATCTCGATGAAAAGCTTTGAACTTTCACTGAGGCAGGTCCAAAAAAAAAAAAAAAAACTCAGCTCGTCGAGGATAGAGATAAATGTTCATATTTGGTACTGAAATGGCCGAAGAATTATTTTTTAATTACTAAAATATAAAAATATTTGCTTCAGCCTGTACAACGAAGTTTATGTTTTATTATAAAGACATACTGAACGGGCTTTAAAAATATTGCTATAGACATTTCGCACTAGATGGAGCCACTAACAATGGTCATGTGCGGACGGTTGGCAGGCTCCAAACTTTTTTGGTCGCGCAGTCTTATTTTAAATAATAAATAAATTTTCTGTTTATACTCCGGGACGACCAAACGGTCAGAGGAGTTCAAAAGATAGACAGATTATAAGAAACAGCACCGTATTCAGCAGTCACGGGCTTGAACCCCGGTCACTCAATGCACGTGTACTTATGCATAACAATTCAAACTATCCTAAACTCACAAAACCTTTCATCCAACTCACAGTATGGCTTCAAGAAAGGATCCTCTGGGGAAGATGCCATTAGTTGAAAAGACTAGTGCGCAGCCCAGCATAAAAAAATTAAATATATAAGTTTGATATTTTTTTTTATTTATAAATCATTTACACGGAAGGCATTATATCTAAAATCACATATAATTTTAAAAGATCACAAGTAAAAAAAAATACAAAACAAAAATAAATTGAAGTTCAAGTACAAAATGCATGTAGTTGAACATGCATGATCGATGGTATGCTCAAATAAAGCTGAGCGATCAAACAAAGCCGCATATTGAAGTTTAAAAAAACAAACATTTATTTCTTAATTTTTATTTTCAATTCCGTTTCGAAAAACTAAAATTTTCATAATCAATAAATATTGATTATGAAAAACTCCTGTACCTCAGAAAACAAAAGAGATGAAAAGGAAATTAGTAAGAACGTTAACAAATCTGTTTTTAGGTGTCCTTATATAATGTCACTGTATTAACATTCTTGAAACTGTATTTTCTCTTACGCTGTTCCAAGCAGTAAAACATGATTCGCTTTCAGAAATGATTACGATAATTTTTTTTCTTCCGTATATCGAATGGAAATTCAGATAATAAATACTGATTGACAATTACAAACAGAAACTGTACTTCTAAATTACAGTCTCAGGCATCATTTTAAATTAGATGCTATTAAAAGCCGTTTTTTCATTTCGAGAAGTTTACTTCTCGAAAAAAAATTTACATAGCAAATCTCCATGTAACCTTTAAGGGAATAAAAATCCTCTCAATTAATTAGAGCGAATGATTCACAGGTTATTCCATCAATAAACGCAGAGCAGGAAATCTAGTTGCAGAGGTGTTCAGCGCTTTACAATTGCCAGATATTTTTAAGAAATTTAATGATAAAATGACTAATATTTATGATGACATTAAGATCCCCGGAATGAATCGAATATTATAATATGCAAAGCATATAATGGTGACAACGCAGTAATTTTAAATTCAATTACAATAAAAATTAGAGTCAGAAGATACTATGCTTGGTACTTATCACAGAACACAGGCCAATCTTAAATTCAGATTTTATGCACATGTTGTATTGACATTATACAGGGCATCTCAGTTAAAAAAGCATTGGGATATACCCACTTATTTTTATGATAAAGCGAGAACTAAATTTTGAAGCCGTAAATAAATTTTACGGTTTCTAAATTTAAATTGCACCTAATTAACTGCTTTTTATTTTTCTTCCTTTCTTTTTTTTTAATGAGAAAGTTGTTCCTCGTCCTCGGTTTAATATAAAAACATTAGCGGTGTACTTCTGAAACGAATAAAAAATTCATTTTAACACACACAAACATAACTTCAACGCGAGGGGAGACGAATCAGATAACAACCCTCGTAGTTGATGTTCTACACAGCTAAACGAGCACAACGAAGAGCGAACATCATATACAGTATAATACGTTTTTTTTTGATTTTTTTTTTCGAAAATAATCGAAAAAAAAAATCAAAAAACATTCAGAGTTGGATACCATCGACCAAACTTTCTATAAAAACATAAAAAAAGTACTAGTTTCCGTATTAACATAATAAAGGTTATTCTGTTCTAGAAACTCGTGCACAGCAGTCAGGGAGAATTAGCACAGTACAAGTCAATTGTCGCTACCGTATAATTGACCTTCGGCTGTCACCTGTCATTAGATTTTCATTGTAAGCCCCCCTCCCCATTCTCTAATACGTAATTAACTGGGTCTAGGCACGTAACCTCGCTTGCCACCCGCTTCCAAAATTTTCAGTCAAATGGCAGAGTAAGTCCCTCAGGACTCTCTCGACAATCTCCATATTTGTGGTGGGGGTGACTCAGGGAAGACCATAATGACGTGTAGAAACGGCACTCATCGGGCAATTAACCACAAGCGGGCCCCTAATTGAGCGCCATTTGGAATATTACAACTCCGGTGCCTCCTCTCCCCTCTTTCACCAAGAGACCGTAAAATACCCACTTAATACAAGGGGTCTGACTAAATCTGAATAATCCCCCATTCGACTCCCCATCGCCTGGTCAAGGATGCCTCATGAGAGGAGCGATGTTTATCGTCATCGCTTACATGTCTGTTGTGGTTGTTTTATACCAGAGGGGGTTAGTCCCGACACATGTCGGACACCTTTTCAAATTATACGCGATTTTCATACGAAAGTAGGCCTCAGGTGTTATTGCCATAAAAATGCAGTAAAACTTCTATGAATTTTCGAAAAAAAAAAAAAAAAAAAAAAAAAAAGTGAAAATTTTAGTATAGCAGTAAAAGTTCTTTAAGGATTCGTGCTGGAATAAATATTTAGGCTTAATTTACAATAGTATAAATCTTCCATGGAGTTGTCAGCTTCGGGCGAAATCTGCCTTAAGAAAATTGGGTGAAAT